>NC_040877.1:890597-1031557 GCF_003676215.2 Rhopalosiphum maidis | reverse complement strand
CGTAAACCGTTTTAGGAACCCGTCCGACGTTGCCCGTAAAGTTTCAGAGTCGAAAAATAAATCCTTCACAACGAAAACTTGCAAACCATTATTTTTCAAAAAAGTGGTTTTTACCGTACTTAGGTGTTTAGATTTGGATTTTCGGCAATTTTCTGATATAGGAGGAAGGTCCGACGGTCCCTTGTACAGGATTAAAGTTTTTAGAGTCATCGCGTGTACGCTTTCCGTCTGAAAAATACGTAAATTTAGATTTTTTTGGTGAAAAACGTCAATAAATGAAGAGAAATCGTGGGGGGCCGTAATATAAAAAAAAAATATCGACTATTTGGCGTTTTTTTGCGCGTAAACCGTTTTAGGAACCCGTCCGACGTTGCGCGTAAAGTTTCAGAGTCGAAAAATAAATCCTTCACAACGAAACTTGCAAACCATTATTTTTCAAAAAAAGTGGTTTTTACCGTACTTAGGTGGTTTAGATTTGGATTTTCGGCAATTTTCTGATATAGGAGGAAGGTCCGACGGTCCCTTGTACAGGATCTAAGTTTTTAGAGTCATCGCGTGTACGCTTCCGTCTGAAAATAAAACGTAAATTTAGATTTTTTGGTGAAAAACGTCAATAAATGAACAGAAATCGTGGGGGGCCGTAATATAAAAAAAAATATCGACTATTTGGCGTTTTTTTGCGCGTAAACCGTTTTAGGAACCCGTCCGACGTTGCGCGTAAAGTTTCAGAGTCGAAAAATAAATCCTTCACCACGAAAACTTGCAAACCATTATTTTTCAAAAAAGTGGTTTTTACCGTACTTAGGTGGTTTAGATTTGGATTTTCGGCAATTTTCTGATATAGGAGGAAGGTCCGACGGTCCCTTGTACATGATCTAAGTTTTTCAGAGTCATCGCGTGTACGCTTCCGTCTGAAAAATACGTAAATTTAGATTTTTTGGTGAAAAACGTCAATAAATGAGAGAAATCGTGGGGGGGCCGTAATATAAAAAAAAAATATCGACTATTTGGCGTTTTTTTTTTGCGCGTAAACCGTTTTAGGAACCCGTCGACGTTGCGTGTAAAGTTTTCAGAGTCGAAAAATAAATCCTTCACAACGATACTTGCAACCATTATTTTTAAAAAAGTGGTTTTTTACCGTACTTAGGGTGGTTTAGATTTGGATTTTCGGCAATTTTCTGATATAGGAGGAAGGTCCGACGGGTCCTTGTACAAGGATCTAAGTTTTCAGAGTCATCGCGTGTACTCTTCCGTCTTAAAATACGTAAATTTAGATTTTTTGGTGAAAAACGTCAATAAATGAAGAGAAATCGTGGGGGGCCGTAATATAAAAAAAAATATCGACTATTTGGCGTTTTTTGCGCGTAAACCGTTTTTAGGAACCCGTCCGACGT
Organism: Rhopalosiphum maidis; assembly: GCF_003676215.2. Lineage (NCBI taxonomy): Eukaryota > Metazoa > Arthropoda > Insecta > Hemiptera > Aphididae > Rhopalosiphum > Rhopalosiphum maidis. The sequence goes on along the minus strand of NC_040877.1, from coordinate 1,030,163 downwards.
TGCGCGTAAAGTTTCAGAGTCGAAAAATAAATCCTTCACCACGTAAACTTGCAAACCATTATTTTTCAAAAAGTGGTTTTTACGTACTTAGGTGGTTTAGATTTGGATTTTCGGCAATTTTCTGATATAGGGAGGAAGGTCCGACGGTCCCTTGTACAGGATCTAAGTTTCAGAGGTCATTGCGTGTACGCTTCCGTCTGAAAAATACGTAAATTAGATTTTTTGGTGAAAAACGTCAATAAATGAAGAGAAATCGTGGGGGGGGGCCGTAATATAAAAAAAAATATCGACTATTTGGCGTTTTTTTTGCGCGTAAAACCGTTTTAGGAACCCGTCCGACGTTGCGCGTAAAGTTTCAGAGTCGAAAAATAAATCCTTCACCACGAAAACTTGCAAACCATTATTTTTCAAAAAGTGGTTTTTACCGGTACTTAGTTGGTTTATATTTGGATTTTCGGCAATTTTCTGATATAGGAGGACGGTCCGACGTCCCTTGTACAGGTTTCTAAGTTTTCAGAGTCATCGCGTGTACGCTTCCGTCTTAAAAATACGTAAATTTAGATTTTTGGTGAAAACCGGTCAATAAATGAACGAGAAATCGTGGGGGGCCGTAATATAAAAAAAAATATCGACTATTTGGCGTTTTTTTTTGGCGCGTAAACCGTTTAGGAACCCGTCCGACGTTGCGCGTAAAGTTTCAGAGTCTAAAATAAATCCTTCACCAACGATACTTGCAAACCATTATTTTTAAAAAAGTGGTTTTTACCGTACTTAGGTGGTTTAGATTTGGATTTCGGCAATTTCTGATATAGGAGGAAGGTCCGACGGTCCCTTGTACAGGATCTAACGTTTTCAGAGTCATCGCGTGTACGCTTCCGTCTGAAAAATACGTAAATTTAGATTTTTTGGTGAAAAACGTCAATAAATGAAGAGAAATCGTGGGGGGGCCGTAATATAAAAAAAAATATCGACTATTTGGCGTTTTTTTGCGCGTAAACCGTTTTAGGAACCCGTCCGACGTGCGCGTAAAGTTTCAGAGTCGAAAAATAAATCCTTCACCACGAAACTTGCAAACCTTATTTTTCAAAAAAGTGGTTTTTACCGTACTTAGGTTGTTTATATTTGGATTTTCGGCAATTTTCTGATATAGGAGGAAGGTCCGACGGTCCCTTGTACAGGTTCTAAGTTTTTCAGAGTCATCGCGTGTACGCTTCCGTCTGAAAAATACGTAAATTTAGATTTTTGGTGAAAAACGTCAATAAATGAAGAGAAATCGTGGGGGGCCGTAATATAAAAAAAAAATATCGACTATTTGGCGTTTTTTTTTGCGTAAACCGTTTTAGGAACCCGTACGACGTTGCGCGTAAAGTTTCAGAGTCGAAAAATAAATCCTTCACACGATAACTTGCAAACCATTATTTTTCAAAAAAGTGGTTTTTACCGTACTTAGGTGGTTTAGATTTGGATTTTCGGCAATTTTCTGATATAGGAGGAAGGTCCGACGGTCCCTTGTACAGGATCTAAGTTTTTCAGAGTCATCGCGTGTACGCTTCCGTCTGAAAAATACGTAAATTTAGATTTTTTTGGTGAAAAACGTCAATAAATGAAGAGAAATCGTGGGGGGCCGTAATATAAAAAAAAAATATCGACTATTTGGCGTTTTTTTGCGCGTAACCGTTTTAGAGAACCCGTCCGACGTTGCTTGTAAAGTTTCAGAGTCGAAAAATAAATCCTTCACCACGAAAACTTGCAACCATTATTTTTCAAAAAAGTGGTTTTTTACCGTACTTAGGTGGTTTAGATTTGGATTTTCGGCAATTTTCTGATATAGGAGGAAGGTCCGACGGTCCCTTGTACAGGATTTAAAGTTTTTAGAGTCATCGCGTGTACGCTTCCGTCTGAAAAATACGTAATTTAGATTTTTTGGTGAAAAACGTCAATAAATGAAAGAAAATCGTGGGGGGCCGTAATATAAAAAAAAAATATCGACTATTTGGCGTTTTTTTGCGCGTAAACCGTTTTAGGAACCCGTCCGACGTTGCGCGTAAAGTTTCAGAGTCGAAAAATAAATCCTTCACCACGAAAACTTGCAAACCATTATTTTTCAAAAAAGTGGTTTTTACCGTACTTAGGTTGTTTAGATTTGGATTTTCGGCAATTTTCTGATATAGGAGGAAGGTCCGACGGTCCCTTGTACAGGATTTAAGTTTTTAGAGTCATCGCGTGTACGCTTCCGTCTGAAAAATACGTAAATTTAGATTTTTTGGTGAAAACGTCAATAAATGAAGAGAAATCGTGGGGGGCCGTAATATAAAAAAAAAATATCGACTATTTGGCGTTTTTTTTTGCGCGTAAACCGTTTTAGGAACCCGTCCGACGTTGCGCGTAAAGTTTCAGAGTCGAAAAATAAATCCTTCACCACGAAAACTTGCAAACCATTATTTTTCAAAAAAGTGGTTTTTACCGTACTTAGTTGGTTTAGATTTGGATTTTCGGCAATTTTCTGATATAGGAGGAAGCGTCCGACGGTCCCTTGTACAGGTTTCAAGTTTTAGAGTCATCGCGTGTACGCTTCCGTCTAAAAATACGTAAATTTAGATTTTTTGGTGAAAAACGTCAATAAATGAACAGAAATCGTGGGGGGCCGTAATATAAAAAAAAATATCGACTATTTGGCGTTTTTTTGCGCGTAAACCGTTTTAGAACCCGTACGGACGTTGCTTGTAAAGTTTCAGAGTCGAAAAATAAATCCTTCACCACGAAAACATGCAAACCATTATTTTTCAAAAAAGTGGTTTTTTACCGTACTTAGGTTGGTTTAGATTTGGATTTTCGGCAATTTTCTGATATAGGAGGAAGGTCCGACGGTCCCTTGTACAGGATCTAAGTTTTTCAGAGTCATCGCGTGTACGCTTCCGTCTTAAAAATACGTAAATTTAGATTTTTTGGTGAAAAACGTCAATAAATGAAGAGAAATCGTGGGGGGCCGTAATATAAAAAAAAATATCGCTATTTGGCGTTTTTTTTTTGCGCGTAAACCGTTTTAGGAACCCGTACGACGTTGCGCGTAAGTTTCAGAGTCGAAAAATAAATCCTTCAACACGAAAACTTGCAAACCATTATTTTTCAAAAAAGTGGTTTTTACCGTACTTAGTTGGTTTAGATTTGGATTTTCGGCAATTTTCTGATATAGGAGGAAGGTCCGACGGTCCCTTGTACAGGTTTAAAGTTTTAGAGTCATCGCGTGTACGCTTCCGTCTGAAAAATACGTAAATTTAGATTTTTTGGTGAAAAACGTCAATAAATGAAGAGAAATCGTGGGGGGGCCGTAATATAAAAAAAAATATCGACTATTCGGAGTTTTTTTTGCGCGTAAACCGTTTTAGGAACCCGTCCGACGTTGCGCGTAAAGTTTCAGAGTCGAAAATAAATCCTTCACCACGATAACTTGCAAACCATTATTTTTCAAAAAAGTGGTTTTTACCGTACTTAGGTGGTTAGATTTGGATTTTCGGCAATTTTCTGATATAGGAGGAACGGTCCGACGGTCCCTTGTACAGGTTTCAAGTTTTTAGAGTCATCGCGTTACGCTTCCGTCTTAAAAATACGTAAATTTAGATTTTTTGGTGAAAAACGTCAATAATGAACAGAAATCGTGGGGGGCCGTAATATAAAAAAAAAAATTGGACTATTTGGCGTTTTTTTGCGCGTAAACCGTTTTAGGAACCCGTCCGACGTTGCGCGTAAAGTTTCAGAGTCGAAAAATAAATCCTTCACCACGAAAACTTGCAAACCATTATTTTTCAAAAAAGTGGTTTTTAACCGTACTTAGGTTGCTTAGATTTGGATTTTCGGCAATTTCTGATATAGGATTAAGGTCCGACGGTCCCTTGTACAGGTTTAAAGTTTTTAGAGTCATCGCGTGTACGCTTCCGTCTTAAAAATACGTAAATTTAGATTTTTTGGTTGAAAAACGTCAATAAATGAACAGAAATCGTGGGGGGCCGTAATATAAAAAAAAATATCGACTATTCGGAGTTTTTTTGCGCCTAAACCGTTTTAGAAACCCGTCCGACGTTTGCTTGTAAAGTTTCAGAGTCGAAAAATAAATCCTTCACCACGAAAACTTGCAAACATTATTTTTCAAAAAAGTGGTTTTTACCGTACTTAGGTGGTTTAGATTTGGATTTTCGGCAATTTTCTGATATAGGAGGAAGGTCCGACGGTCCCTTGTACAGGATCTAAGTTTTCAGAGTCATCGCGTGTACGCTTCCGTCTGAAAAATACGTAAATTTAGATTTTTTGGTGAAAAACGTCAATAAATGAAGAGAAATCGTGGGGGGCCGTAATATAAAAAAAAAATATCGACTATTTGGCGTTTTTTTTGCGCGTAAACCGTTTTAGGAACCCGTCCGACGTTGCGCGTAAAGTTTCAGAGTCGAAAAATAAATCCTTCACCACGAAAACTTGCAAACCATTATTTTTCAAAAAAGTGGTTTTTACCGTACTTAGGTGGTTTAGATTTGGATTTTCGGCAATTTTCTGATATAGGAGGAAGGTCCGACGGTCCCTTGTACAGGTTTCAAGTTTTTAGAGTCATCGCGTGTACGCTTCCGTCTTAAAAATACGTAATTTAGATTTTTTGTGAAAAACGTCAATAAATGAACAGAAATCGTGGGGGGCCGTAATATAAAAAAAAAATATTGGACTATTTGGCGTTTTTTGCGCGTAAACCGTTTTAGGAACCCGTCCGACGTTGGCGCGTAAAGTTTCAGAGTCGAAAAATAAATCCTTCACCACGAAAACTTGCAAACCATTTTTTTCAAAAAAGTGGTTTTTACCGTACTTAGGTTGCTTAGATTGGATTTTCGGCAATTTTCTGATATAGGATTAAGGTCCGACGGTCCCTTGTACAGGTTTAAAGTTTTTAGAGTCATCGCGTGTACGCTTCCGTCTTAAAAATACGTAAATTTAGATTTTTTGTTGAAAAACGTCAATAAATGAACAGAAATCGTGGGGGGCCGTAATATAAAAAAAAAATATCGACTATTCGGAGTTTTTTTGCGCCTAAACCGTTTTAGAAACCCGTCCGACGTTGCTTGTAAAGTTTCAGAGTCGAAAATAAATCCTTCACCACGAAACATTGCAAACCATTATTTTTCAAAAAGTGGTTTTTACCGTACTTAGTTGGTTTAGATTTGGATTTTCGGCAATTTTCTGATATAGGAGGAAGGTCCGACGGTCCCTTGTACAGGTTTCTAGTTTTTAGAGTCATCGCGTGTACGCTTCCGTCTGAAAAATACGTAATTTAGATTTTTTGGTGAAAAACGTCAATAAATGAAGAGAAATCGTGGGGGGCCGTAATATAAAAAAAAATATCGACTATTTGGCGTTTTTTTTGCGCGTAAACCGTTTTAGGAACCCGTCCGACGTTGCGCGTAAAGTTTCAGAGTCGAAAAATAAATCCTTCACCACGAAAACTTGCAAACCATTATTTTTCAAAAAAGTGGTTTTTACCGTACTTAGGTTGTTTAGATTTGGATTTTCGGCAATTTTCTGATATAGGATTAAGGTCCGACGGTCCCTTGTACAGGTTTAAAGTTTTTAGAGTCATCGCGTGTACGCTTCCGTCTTAAAAATACGTAAATTTAGATTTTTTGGTGAAAAACGTCAATAAATGAACAGAAATCGTGGGGGGCCGTAATATAAAAAAAAAATATCGACTATTCGGAGTTTTTTTGCGCGTAAACCGTTTTAGGAACCCGTCCGACGTTGCTTGTAAAGTTTCAGAGTCGAAAAATAAATCCTTCACCACGAAAACATGCAAACCATTATTTTTCAAAAAAGTGGTTTTACCGTACTTAGTTGGTTTAGATTTGGATTTTCGGCAATTTTCTGATATAGGAGGAAGGTCCGACGGTCCCTTGTACAGGATTTAAGTTTTTAGAGTCATCGCGTGTACGCTTCCGTCTTAAAAATACGTAAATTTAGATTTTTTGGTGAAAAACGTCAATAAATGAAGAGAAATCGTGGGGGGCCGTAATATAAAAAAAAAATATCGACTATTTGGCGTTTTTTTTTGCGCGTAAACCGTTTTAGGAACCCGTACGACGTTGCGCGTAAAGTTTCAGAGTCGAAAAATAAATCCTTCACACGAAAACTTGCAAACCATTATTTTTCAAAAAAGTGGTTTTTACCGTACTTAGGTTGCTTAGATTTGGATTTTCGGCAATTTTCTGATATAGGATTAAGGTCCGACGGTCCCTTGTACAGGTTTAAAGTTTTTAGAGTCATCGCGTGTACGCTTCCGTCTTAAAAATACGTAAATTTAGATTTTTTGTTGAAAAACGTCAATAAATGAACAGAAATCGTGGGGGGCCGTAATATAAAAAAAAATATCGACTATTCGGAGTTTTTTTTGCGCCTAAACCGTTTTAGAAACCCGTCCGACGTTGCTTGTAAGTTTCAGAGTCGAAAAATAAATCCTTCACCACGAAACATGCAAACCATTATTTTTCAAAAAGTGGTTTTTACCGTACTTAGTTGGTTTAGATTTGGATTTCGGCAATTTTCTGATATAGGAGGAAGGTCCGACGGTCCCTTGTACAGGATCTAAGTTTTCAGAGTCATCGCGTGTACGCTTCCGTCTGAAAAATACGTAAATTTAGATTTTTTGGTGAAAAACGTCAATAAATGAAGAGAATCGTGGGGGGCCGTAATATAAAAAAAAAATATCGACTATTCGGAGTTTTTTTGCGCGTAAACCGTTTTAGGAACCCGTACGACGTTGCGCGTAAGTTTCAGAGTCGAAAATAAATCCTTCACAACGATAACTTGCAAACCATTATTTTTCAAAAAAGTGGTTTTTACCGTACTTAGGTGGTTTAGATTTGGATTTTCGGCAATTTTCTGATATAGGAGGAACGGTCCGACGGTCCCTTGTACAGGTTTCAAGTTTTAGAGTCATCGCGTGTACGCTTCCGTCTTAAAAATACGTAAATTTAGATTTTTTGGTGAAAAACGTCAATAAATGAACAGAAATCGTGGGGGGCCGTAATATAAAAAAAAAATATCGACTATTTGGCGTTTTTTTTGCGCCGTAAACCGTTTTAGGAACCCGTCCGACGTTGCGCGTAAAGTTTCAGAGTCGAAAAATAAATCCTTCACCACGAAAACTTGCAAACCATTATTTTTCAAAAAAGTGGTTTTTACCGTACTTAGGTGGTTTAGATTGGATTTTCGGCCAATTTCTGATATATAGGAGGAAGGTCCGACGGTCCCTTGTACAGGTTTCAAGTTTTAGAGTCATCGCGTGTACGCTTCCGTCTTAAAAATACGTAAATTTAGATTTTTTGGTGAAAAACGTCAATAAATGAACAGAAATCGTGGGGGGGCCGTAATATAAAAAAAAATATTGACTATTGGCGTTTTTTTTGCGCGTAAACCGTTTTAGGAACCCGTCGACGTTGCGCGTAAAGTTTCAGAGTCGAAAAATAAATCCTCACCACGATAACTTGCAAACCATTATTTTTCAAAAAGTGGTTTTTTACCGTACTTAGTTGGTTAGATTTGGATTTTCGGCAATTTTCTGATATAGGATTAAGGTCCGACGGTCCCTTGTACAGGTTTCAAGTTTTAGAGTCATCGCGTGTACGCTTCCGTCTGAAAAATACGTAAATTTAGATTTTTTGTTGAAAAACGTCAATAAATGAACAGAAATCGTGGGGGGGCCGTAATATAAAAAAAAAATATCGACTATTCGGAGTTTTTTTGCGCCTAAACCGTTTTAGGAAACCCGTCCGACGTTGCTTGTAAAGTTTCAGAGTCGAAAAATAAATCCTTCACCACGAAAACATTGCAAACCATTATTTTTCAAAAAAGTGGTTTTTACCGTACTTAGTTGGTTTAGATTTGGATTTTCGGCAATTTTCTGATATAGGAGGAAGGTCCGACGGTCCCTTGTACAGGTTTCAAGTTTTTAGAGTCATCGCGTGTACGCTTCCGTCTGAAAAATACGTAAATTTAGATTTTTTGGTGAAAAACGTCAATAAATGAAGAGAAATCGTGGGGGGCCGTAATATAAAAAAAAAATATCGACTATTCGGAGTTTTTTTTGCGCGGTAAACCGTTTTAGAACCCGTCCGACGTTGCGCGTAAAGTTCAGAGTCGAAAAATAAATCCTTCACCACGAAAACTTGCAAACCATTATTTTTCAAAAAAGTGGTTTTTACCGTACTTAGGTGGTTTAGATTTGGATTTTCGGCAATTTTCTGATATAGGAGGAAGGTCCGACGGTCCCTTGTACAGGTTTAAGTTTTTAGAGTCATCGCGTGTACGCTTCCGTCTTAAAAATACGTAAATTTAGATTTTTTGGTGAAAAACGTCAATAAATGAAGAGAAATCGTGGGGGGCCGTAATATAAAAAAAAAATATCGACTATTCGGAGTTTTTTTGCGCCGTAAACCGTTTTAGGAACCCGTACGACGTTGCGTGTAAAGTTTCAGAGTCGAAAATAAATCCTTCACCACGAAACTTGCAAACCATTATTTTTCAAAAAAGTGGTTTTTACCGTACTTAGGTGGTTTAGATTTGGATTTTCGGCAATTTTCTGATATAGGAGGAAGGTCCGACGGTCCCTTGTACAGGTTTAAAGTTTTTAGAGTCATCGCGTGTACGCTTCCGTCTTAAAAATACGTAAATTTAGATTTTTTGTTGAAAAACGTCAATAAATGACAGAATCGTGGGGGGCCGTAATATAAAAAAAAAATATCGACTATTTGGCGTTTTTTTGCGCGTAAACCGTTTTAGGAACCCGTCCGACGTTGCGCGTAAAGTTTCAGAGTCGAAAAATAAATCCTTCACCACGAAAACTTGCAAACCATTATTTTTCAAAAAAGTGGTTTTTACCGTACTTAGGTTGGTTTAGATTTGGATTTTCGGCAATTTTCTGATATAGGAGGAAGGTCCGACGGTCCCTTGTACAGGATCTAAGTTTTTCAGAGTCATCGCGTGTACGCTTCGTCTGAAAAATACGTAAATTTAGATTTTTTGGTGAAAAACGTCAATAAATGAAGAGAAATCGTGGGGGGCCGTAATATAAAAAAAAAATATCGGACTATTTGGCGTTTTTTTGCGCGTAACCGTTTTAGGAACCCGTACGACGTTGCGCGTAAAGTTTCAGAGTCGAAAAATAAATCCTTCACCACGAAAACTTGCAAACCATTATTTTTCAAAAAAGTGGTTTTTACCGTACTTAGTTGGCTTAGATTTGGATTTTCGGCAATTTTCTGATATAGGAGGAAGGTCCGACGGTCCCTTGTACAGGTTTAAGTTTTTAGAGTCATCGCGTGTACGCTTCCGTCTTAAAAATACGTAAATTTAGATTTTTTGGTGAAAAACGTCAATAAATGAACAGAAATCGTGGGGGGCCGTAATATAAAAAAAAATATCGACTATTCGGAGTTTTTTTGCGCGTAAACCGTTTTAGAAACCCGTCCGACGTTGCGCGTAAAGTTTCAGAGTCGAAAAATAAATCCTTCACCACGAAAACATGCAAACCATTATTTTTCAAAAAAGTGGTTTTTTACCGTACTTAGGTGGTTTAGATTTGGATTTTCGGCAATTTTCTGATATAGGAGGAAGGTCCGACGGTCCCTTGTACAGGATTCTAAGTTTTCAGAGTCATCGCGTGTACGCTTCCGTCTGAAAAATACGTAAATTTAGATTTTTTGGTGAAAAACGTCAATAAATGAAGAGAAATCGTGGGGGGCCGTAATATAAAAAAAAATATCGACTATTTGGAGTTTTTTTTGCGCGTAAACCGTTTTAGGAACCCGTACGACGTTGCGCGTAAAGTTTCAGAGTCGAAAAATAAATCCTTCACAACGATAACTTGCAAACCATTATTTTTCAAAAAAGTGGTTTTTACCGTACTTAGGTGGTTTAGATTTGGATTTCGGCAATTTTCTGATATAGGAGGAAGGTCCGACGGTCCCTTGTACAGGTTTAAGTTTTTAGAGTCATCGCGTGTACGCTTCCGTCTTAAAAATACGTAAATTTAGATTTTTTGGTGAAAAACGTCAATAAATGAACAGAAATCGTGGGGGGCCGTAATATAAAAAAAAATATCGACTATTTGGAGTTTTTTTGCGCGTAAACCGTTTTAGGAACCCGTCCGACGTTGCGTGTAAAGTTTCAGAGTCGAAAATAAATCCTTCACCACGAAAACTGCAAACCATTATTTTTCAAAAAGTGGTTTTTACCGTACTTAGGTGTTTAGATTTGGATTTTCGGCAATTTTCTGATATAGGAGGAAGGTCCGACGGTCCCTTGTACAGGATCTAAGTTTTCAGAGTCATCGCGTGTACGCTTCCGTCTGAAAAATACGTAAATTTAGATTTTTTGGTGAAAAACGTCAATAAATGAAGAGAAATCGTGGGGGGCCGTAATATAAAAAAAAAATATCGACTATTCGGAGTTTTTTTGCGCGTAAACCGTTTTAGGAACCCGTACGACGTTGCGCGTAAAGTTTCAGAGTCGAAAAATAAATCCTTCACAACGATAACTTGCAAACCATTATTTTTCAAAAAAGTGGTTTTTTACCGTACTTAGGTGGTTTAGATTTGGATTTTCGGCAATTTTCTGATATAGGAGGAACGTCCGACGGTCCCTTGTACAGGTTTCAAGTTTTTAGAGTCATCGCGTGTACGCTTCCGTCTTAAAATACGTAAATTTAGATTTTTTGTTGAAAAACGTCAATAAATGAACAGAAATCGTGGGGTGGCCGTAATATAAAAAAAAAATATCGACTATTCGGAGTTTTTTTGCGCGTAAACCGTTTTAGAACCCGTCCGACGTTGCTTGTAAAGTTTCAGAGTCGAAAAATAAATCCTTCACCACGAAAACATGCAAACCATTATTTTTCAAAAAAGTGGTTTTTACCGTACTTAGGTGGTTTAGATTTGGATTTTCGGCAATTTTCTGATATAGGAGGAACGTCCGACGGTCCCTTGTACAGGATCTAAGTTTTCAGAGTCATCGCGTGTACGCTTCCGTCTGAAAATACGTAAATTTAGATTTTTTGGTGAAAAACGTCAATAAATGAAGAGAAATCGTGAGGGGCCGTAATATAAAAAAAAATATCGACTATTTGGCGTTTTTTTGCGCGTAAACCGTTTTAGGAACCCGTCCGACGTTGCGCGTAAAGTTTCAGAGTCGAAAAATAAATCCTTCACCACGAAAACTTGCAAACCATTATTTTTCAAAAAAGTGGTTTTTACCGTACTTAGGTGGTTTAGATTTGGATTTTCGGCAATTTTCTGATATAGGAGGAAGGTCCGACGGTCCCTTGTACAGGATCTAAGTTTTCAGAGTCATCGCGTGTACGCTTCCGTCTGAAAAATACGTAAATTTAGATTTTTTGGTGAAAAACGTCAATAAATGAAGAGAAATCGTGGGGGGCCGTAATATAAAAAAAAAATATCGACTATTTGGCGTTTTTTTGCGCGTAAACCGTTTTAGGAACCCGTACGACGTTGCGCGTAAAGTTTCAGAGTCGAAAATAAATCCTTCACAACGATAACTTGCAAACCATTATTTTTCAAAAAGTGGTTTTTACCGTACTTAGGTTGCTTAGATTTGGATTTTCGGCAATTTTCTGATATAGGATTAAGGTCCGACGGTCCCTTGTACAGGATCTAAGTTTTTAGAGTCATCGCGTGTACGCTTCCGTCTGAAAAAATACGTAAATTTAGATTTTTTTGGTGAAAAACGTCAATAAATGAACAGAAATCGTGGGGGGCCGTAATATAAAAAAAAAATATCGACTATTCGGCGTTTTTTTTGCGCGTAAACCGTTTTAGGAACCCGTCCGACGTTGCGCGTAAAGTTTCAGAGTCGAAAAATAAATCCTTCACCACGAAAACTTGCAAACCATTATTTTTCAAAAAAGTGGTTTTTACCGTACTTAGGTGGTTTAGATTTGGATTTTCGGCAATTTTCTGATATAGGAGGAAGGTCCGACGGTCCCTTGTACAGGTTTCAAGTTTTAGAGTCATCGCGTGTACGCTTCCGTCTTAAAAATACGTAAATTTAGATTTTTTGGTGAAAAACGTCAATAAATGAAGAGAAATCGTGGGGGGCCGTAATATAAAAAAAAATATCGACTATTTGGCGTTTTTTTTGCGCGTAAACCGTTTTAGGAACCCGTCCGACGTTGCGCGTAAAGTTTCAGAGTCGAAAAATAAATCCTTCACCACGAAAACTTGCAAACCATTATTTTTCAAAAAAGTGGTTTTTACCGTACTTAGGTGGTTTAGATTTGGATTTTCGGCAATTTTCTGATATAGGAGTAAGGTCCGACGGTCCCTTGTACAGGTTTAAGTTTTTAGAGTCATCGCGTGTACGCTTCCGTCTTAAAAATACGTAAATTTAGATTTTTTGGTGAAAAACGTCAATAAATGAAGAGAAATCGTGGGGGGCCGTAATATAAAAAAAAAATATCGACTATTCGGAGTTTTTTTGCGCCTAAACCGTTTTAGAAACCCGTCCGACGTTGCTTGTAAAGTTTCAGAGTCGAAAAATAAATCCTTCACCACGAAAACATGCAAACCATTATTTTTCAAAAAAGTGGTTTTTACCGTACTTAGTTGGTTTAGATTTGGATTTTCGGCAATTTTCTGATATAGGAGGAAGGTCCGACGGTCCCTTGTACAGGATCTAAGTTTTCAGAGTCATCGCGTGTACGCTTCCGTCTGAAAAATACGTAAATTTAGATTTTTGGTGAAAAACGTCAATAAATGAAGAGAAATCGTGGGGGGCCGTAATATAAAAAAAAAATATCGACTATTCGGAGTTTTTTTTGCGCGTAAACCGTTTTAGGAACCCGTACGACGTTGCGCGTAAAGTTTCAGAGTCGAAAAATAAATCCTTCACAACGATAACTTGCAAACCATTATTTTTCAAAAAAGTGGTTTTTACCGTACTTAGGTGGTTTAGATTTGGATTTTCGGCAATTTTCTGATATAGGAGGAAGGTCCGACGGTCCCTTGTACAGGTCTAAGTTTTTAGAGTCATCGCGTGTACGCTTCCGTCTGAAAAATACGTAAATTTAGATTTTTTTGGTGAAAAACGTCAATAAATGAACAGAAATCGTGGGGGGCCGTAATATAAAAAAAAAATATCGACTATTTGGAGTTTTTTTGCGCGTAAACCGTTTTAGAACCCGTCCGACGTTGCTTGTAAAGTTTCAGAGTCGAAAAATAAATCCTTCACCACGAAAACATGCAAACCATTATTTTTCAAAAAAGTGGTTTTTACCGTACTTAGTTGGTTTAGATTTGGATTTTCGGCAATTTTCTGATATAGGAGGAACGTCCGACGGTCCCTTGTACAGGATCTAAGTTTTCAGAGTCATCGCGTGTACGCTTCCGTCTGAAAAATACGTAAATTTAGATTTTTTGGTGAAAAACGTCAATAAATGAAGAGAAATCGTGGGGGCCGTAATATAAAAAAAAATATCGACTATTTGGCGTTTTTTTGCGCGTAAACCGTTTTAGGAACCCGTCCGACGTTGCGCGTAAAGTTTCAGAGTCGAAAAATAATCCTTCACCACGAAAACTTGCAAACCTATTATTTTTCAAAAAAGTGGTTTTTTACCGTACTTAGGTGGTTTAGATTTGGATTTTCGGCAATTTTCTGATATAGGAGGAAGGTCCGACGGTCCCTTGTACAGGTATCTAAGTTTTCAGAGTCATCGCGTGTACGCTTCCGTCTGAAAAATACGTAAATTTAGATTTTTTGGTGAAAAACGTCAATAAATGAAGAGAAATCGTGGGGGGCCGTAATATAAAAAAAAAATATCGACTATTTGGCGTTTTTTTGCGCGTAAACCGTTTTAGGAACCCGTCCGACGTTGCGCGTAAAGTTTCAGAGTCGAAAAATAAATCCTTCACCACGAAAACTTGCAAACTATTATTTTTCAAAAAAGTGGTTTTTACCGTACTTAGTTGGTTTATATTTGGATTTTCGGCAATTTTCTGATATAGGAGGAACGTCCGACGGTCCCTTGTACAGGTTTCAAGTTTTTAGAGTCATCGCGTGTACGCTTCCGTCTTAAAAATACGTAAATTTAGATTTTTTGTTGAAAAACGTCAATAAATGAACAGAAATCGTGGGGGGCCGTAATATAAAAAAAAAATATTGACTATTTGGCGTTTTTTTGCGCGTAAACCGTTTTAGGAACCCGTACGACGTTGCGCGTAAAGTTTCAGAGTCGAAAAATAAATCCTTCACCACGAAAACTTGCAAACCATTATTTTTCAAAAAAGTGGTTTTTACCGTACTTAGTTGGTTTATATTTGGATTTTCGGCAATTTTCTGATATAGGAGGAACGTCCGACGGTCCCTTGTACAGGTTTCAAGTTTTTAGAGTCATCGCGTGTACGCTTCCGTCTTAAAAATACGTAAATTTAGATTTTTTGGTGAAAAAACGTCAATAAATGAAGAGAAATCGTGGGGGGCCGTAATATAAAAAAAAAATATCGACTATTTGGCGTTTTTTTGCGCGTAAACCGTTTTAGGAACCCGTCCGACGTTGCGCGTAAAGTTTCAGAGTCGAAAAATAAATCCTTCACCACGAAAACTTGCAAACTATTATTTTTCAAAAAAGTGGTTTTTACCGTACTTAGTTGGTTTAGATTTGGATTTTCGGCAATTTTCTGATATAGGAGGAAGGTCCGACGGTCCCTTGTACAGGTTTAAGTTTTTAGAGTCATCGCGTGTACGCTTCCGTCTTAAAAATACGTAAATTTAGATTTTTTGTTGAAAAACGTCAATAAATGAACAGAAATCGTGGGGGGCCGTAATATAAAAAAAAATATCGACTATTCGGCGTTTTTTTGCGCGTAAACCGTTTTAGGAACCCGTCCGACGTTGCGCGTAAAGTTTCAGAGTCGAAAAATAAATCCTTCACCACGAAAACTTGCAAACCATTATTTTTCAAAAAGTGGTTTTTACCGTACTTAGGTGGTTTAAATTTGGATTTTCGGCAATTTTCTGATATAGGGATAAGGTCCGACGGTCCCTTGTACAGGTTTAAAGTTTTTAGAGTCATCGCGTGTACGCTTCCGTCTTAAAAATACGTAAATTTAGATTTTTTGTTGAAAAACGTCAATAAATGAACAGAAATCGTGGGGGGCCGTAATATAAAAAAAAAATATCGACTATTCGGCGTTTTTTTGCGCCGTAAATCAGTTTAGAAACCCGTCCGACGTTGCGTGTAAAGCTTCAGAGTCGAAAAATAAATCCTTCACCACGAAAACATGCAAACCATTATTTTTCAAAAAGTGGTTTTTACCGTACTTAGGTGGTTTAGATTTGGATTTTCGGCAAGTTTCTGATATAGGAGGAAGGTCCGACGGTCCCTTGTACAGGATCTAAGTTTTCAGAGTCATCGCGTGTACGCTTCCGTCTGAAAAATACGTAAATTTAGATTTTTTGGTGAAAAAAGTCAATAAATGAAGAGAAATCGTGGGGGGCCGTAATATAAAAAAAAAATATCGACTATTTGGCGTTTTTTTGAGCGTAAACCGTTTTAGGAACCCGTCCGACGTTGCGCGTAAAGTTTCAGAGTCGAAAAATAAATCCTTCACCACGAAAACTTGCAAACCATTATTTTTCAAAAAAGTGGTTTTTACAGTACTTAGGTGGTTTAAATTTGGATTTTCGGAAGTTTTCTGATATGGGATTAAGGTCCGACGGTCCCTTGTACAGGTTTAAAGTTTTTAGAGTCATCGCGTGTACGCATCCGTCTTAAAAATACGTAAATTTAGATTTTTTGTTGAAAAACGTCAATAAATGAACAGAAATCGTGGGGGGCCGTAATATAAAAAAAAATATCGACTATTCGGCGTTTTTTTGCGCCTAAATCATTTTAGAAACCCGTCCGACGTTGCTTGTAAAGCTTCAGAGTCGAAAAATAAATCCTTCACCACGAAAACATGCAAACCATTATTTTTCAAAAAAGTGGTTTTTACAGTACTTAGGTGGTTTAAATTTGGATTTTCGGAAGTTTTCTGATATGGGATTAAGGTCCGACGGTCCCTTGTACAGGTTTAAAGTTTTTAGAGTCATCGCGTGTACGCTTCCGTCTTAAAAATACGTAAATTTAGATTTTTTGTTGAAAAACGTCAATAAATGAACAGAAATCGTGGGGGGCCGTAATATAAAAAAAAATATCGACAATTCGGCGTTTTTTTGCGCCTAAATCAGTTTTAGAAACCCGTCCGACGTTGCTTGTAAAGCTTCAGAGTCGAAAATAAATCCTTCACCACGAAAACATGCAAACCATTATTTTTCAAAAAAGTGGTTTTTACCGTACTTAGTTGGTTTAGATTTGGATTTTCGGCAAGTTTCTGATATAGGAGGAAGGTCCGACGGTCCCTTGTACAGGATCTAAGTTTTCAGAGTCATCGCGTGTACGCTTCCGTCTGAAAAATACGTAAATTTAGATTTTTTGGTGAAAAAAGTCAATAAATGAAGAGAAATCGTGGGGGGCCGTAATATAAAAAAAAATATCGACTATTTGGCGTTTTTTTGAGCGTAAACCGTTTTAGGAACCCGTCCGACGTTGCGCGTAAAGTTTCAGAGTCGAAAAATAAATCCTTCACCACGAAAACTTGCAAACCATTATTTTTCAAAAAAGTGGTTTTTACAGTACTTAGGTGGTTTAAATTTGGATTTTCGGAAGTTTTCTGATATGGGATTAAGGTCCGACGGTCCCTTGTACAGGTTTAAAGTTTTTAGAGTCATCGCGTGTACGCTTCCGTCTTAAAAATACGTAAATTTAGATTTTTTGTTAAAAAACATCAATAAATGAACAGAAATCGTGGGGGGCCGTAATATAAAAAAAAAATATCGACTATTTGGCGTTTTTTTGCGCGTAAACCGTTTTAGGAACCCGTACGACGTTGCGCGTAAAGTTTCAGAGTCAAAAAATAAATCTTTCACCACGAAAACTTGCAAACCATTATTTTTCAAAAAAGTGGTTTTTACAGTACTTAGGTGGTTTAAATTTGGATTTTCGGAAGTTTTCTGATATGGGATTAAGGTCCGACGGTCCCTTGTACAGGTTTAAAGTTTTTAGAGTCATCGCGTGTACGCATCCGTCTTAAAAATACGTAAATTTAGATTTTTTGTTAAAAAACATCAATAAATGAACAGAAATCGTGGGGGGCCGTAATATAAAAAAAAAATATCGACTATTCGGCGTTTTTTTGCGCCTAAATCATTTTAGAAACCCGTCCGACGTTGCTTGTAAAGCTTCAGAGTCGAAAAATAAATCCTTCACCACGAAAACTTGCAAACCATTATTTTTCAAAAAAGTGGTTTTTACCGTACTTAGGTGGTTTAGATTTGGATTTTCGGCAATTTTCTGATATAGGAGGAAGGTCCGACGGTCCCTTGTACAGGATCTAAGTTTTCAGAGTCATCGCGTGTACGCTTCCGTCTGAAAAATACGTAAATTTAGATTTTTTGGTGAAAAACGTCAATAAATGAAGAGAAATCGTGGGGGGCCGTAATATAAAAAAAAAATATCGACTATTTGGCGTTTTTTTGAGCGTAAACCGTTTTAGGAACCCGTACGACGTTGCGCGTAAAGTTTCAGAGTCGAAAAATAAATCTTTCACCACGAAAACTTGCAAACCATTATTTTTCAAAAAAGTGGTTTTTACAGTACTTAGGTGGTTTAAATTTGGATTTTCGGAAGTTTTCTGATATGGGATTAAGGTCCGACGGTCCCTTGTACAGGTTTAAAGTTTTTAGAGTCATCGCGTGTACGCATCCGTCTTAAAAATACGTAAATTTAGATTTTTTGTTAAAAAACATCAATAAATGAACAGAAATCGTGGGGGGCCGTAATATAAAAAAAAATATCGACTATTCGGCGTTTTTTTGCGCCTAAATCATTTTAGAAACCCGTCCGACGTTGCTTGTAAAGCTTCAGAGTCGAAAAATAAATCCTTCACCACGAAAACATGCAAACCATTATTTTTCAAAAAAGTGGTTTTTACCGTACTTAGGTGGTTTAGATTTGGATTTTCGGCAATTTTCTGATATAGGAGGAAGGTCCAACGGTCCCTTGTACAGGATCTAAGTTTTCAGAGTCATCGCGTGTACGCTTCCGTCTTAAAAATACGTAAATTTAGATTTTTTGGTGAAAAACGTCAATAAATGAAAAGAAATCGTGGGGGGCCGTAATATAAAAAAAAAATATCGACTATTTGGCGTTTTTTTGAGCGTAAACCGTTTTAGGAACCCGTCCGACGTTGCGCGTAAAGTTTCAGAGTCGAAAAATAAATCCTTCACCACGAAAACTTGCAAACCATTATTTTTCAAAAAAGTGGTTTTTACCGTACTTAGGTGGTTTAAATTTGGATTTTCGGCAATTTTCTGATATAGGAGGAAGGTCCGACGGTCCCTTGTACAGGTTTCAAGTTTTTAGAGTCATCGCGTGTACGCTTCCGTCTTAAAAATACGTAAATTTAGATTTTTTGGTGAAAAACGTCAATAAATGAACAGAAATCGTGGGGGGCCGTAATATAAAAAAAAATATCGACTATTTGGCGTTTTTTTGCGCGTAAACCGTTTAGGAACCCGTACGACGTTGCGCGTAAAGTTTCAGAGTCGAAAAATAAATCCTTCACAACGAAAACTTGCAAACCATTATTTTTCAAAAAAGTGGTTTTTACCGTACTTAGGTGGTTTAGATTTGGATTTTCGGCAATTTTCTGATATAGGAGGAAGGTCCGACGGTCCCTTGTACAGGATCTAAGTTTTCAGAGTCATCGCGTGTACTGCTTCAGTCTGAAAAATACGTAAATTTAGATTTTTTGGTGAAAAACGTCAATAAATGAAGAGAAATCGTGGGGGGCCGTAATATAAAAAAAAATATCGACTATTTGGCGTTTTTTTGCGCGTAAACCGTTTTAGGAACCCGTACGACGTTGCGCGTAAAGTTTCAGAGTCGAAAAATAAATCCTTCACAACGATAACTTGCAAACCATTATTTTTCAAAAAAGTGGTTTTTACCGTACTTAGGTGGTTTATATTTGGATTTTCGGCAATTTTCTGATATAGGATTAAGGTCCGACGGTCCCTTGTACAGGATCTAAGTTTTCAGAGTCATCGCGTGTACGCTTCCGTCTGAAAAATACGTAAATTTAGATTTTTTGGTGAAAAAAGTCAATAAATGAAGAGAAATCGTGGGGGGCCGTAATATAAAAAAAAAATATCGACTATTTAGCGTTTTTTTGAGCGTAAACCGTTTTAGGAACCCGTCCGACGTTGCGCGTAAAGTTTCAGAGTCGAAAAATAAATCCTTCACCACGAAAACTTGCAAACCATTATTTTTCAAAAAAGTGGTTTTTACAGTACTTAGGTGGTTTAAATTTGGATTTTCGGAAGTTTTCTGATATGGGATTAAGGTCCGACGGTCCCTTGTACAGGTTTAAAGTTTTTAGAGTCATCGCGTGTACGCTTCCGTCTTAAAAATACGTAAATTTAGATTTTTTGTTGAAAAACGTCAATAAATGAACAGAAATCGTGGGGGGCCGTAATATAAAAAAAAATATCGACTATTCGGCGTTTTTTTGCGCCGTAAATCAGTTTTAGAAACCCGTCCGACGTTGCTTGTAAAGCTTCAGAGTCGAAAAATAAATCCTTCACCACGAAAACATGCAAACCATTATTTTTCAAAAAAGTGGTTTTTACCGTACTTAGTTGGTTTAGATTTGGATTTTCGGCAAGTTTCTGATATAGGAGGAAGGTCCGACGGTCCCTTGTACAGGATCTAAGTTTTCAGAGTCATCGCGTGTACGCTTCCGTCTTAAAAATACGTAAATTTAGATTTTTTGTTGAAAAACGTCAATAAATGAACAGAAATCGTGGGGGGCCGTAATATAAAAAAAAAATATCGACTATTTGGCGTTTTTTTGAGCGTAAACCGTTTTAGGAACCCGTCCGACGTTGCGCGTAAAGTTTCAGAGTCGAATAATAAATCCTTCACCACGAAAACTTGCAAACCATTATTTTTCAAAAAAGTGGTTTTTACCGTACTTAGTTGGTTTATATTTGGATTTTCGGCAATTTTCTGATATAGGAGGAACGTCCGACGGTCCCTTGTACAGGTTTCAAGTTTTTAGAGTCATCGCGTGTACGCTTCCGTCTTAAAAATACGTAAATTTAGATTTTTTGGTGAAAAACGTCAATAAATGAAAAGAAATCGTGGGGGGCCGTAATATAAAAAAAAATATCGACTATTTGGCGTTTTTTTGCGCGTAAACCGTTTTAGGAACCCGTACGACGTTGCGCGTAAAGTTTCAGAGTCGAAAAATAAATCCTTCACAACGATAACTTGCAAACCATTATTTTTCAAAAAAGTGGTTTTTACCGTACTTAGGTGGTTTAGATTTGGATTTTCGGCAATTTTCTGATATAGGAGGAAGGTCCGACGGTCCCTTGTACAGGATCTAAGTTTTCAGAGTCATCGCGTGTACGCTTCAGTCTGAAAAATACGTAAATTTAGATTTTTTGGTGAAAAAACGTCAATAAATGAAGAGAAATCGTGGGGGGCCGTAATATAAAAAAAAAATATCGACTATTTGGCGTTTTTTTGCGCGTAAACCGTTTTAGGAACCCGTACGACGTTGCGCGTAAAGTTTCAGAGTCGAAAAATAAATCCTTCACAACGATAACTTGCAAACCATTATTTTTCAAAAAAGTGGTTTTTACCGTACTTAGTTGGTTTATATTTGGATTTTCGGCAATTTTCTGATATAGGATTAAGGTCCGACGGTCCCTTGTACAGGATCTAAGTTTTCAGAGTCATCGCGTGTACGCTTCCGTCTGAAAAATACGTAAATTTAGATTTTTTGGTGAAAAACGTCAATAAATGAAGAGAAATCGTGGGGGGCCGTAATATAAAAAAAAAATATCGACTATTTGGCGTTTTTTTGAGCGTAAACCGTTTTAGGAACCCGTCCGACGTTGCGCGTAAAGTTTCAGAGTCGAAAAATAAATCTTTCACCACGAAAACTTGCAAACCATTATTTTTCAAAAAAGTGGTTTTTACAGTACTTAGGTGGTTTAAATTTGGATTTTCGGAAGTTTTCTGATATGGGATTAAGGTCCGACGGTCCCTTGTACAGGTTTAAAGTTTTTAGAGTCATCGCGTGTACGCATCCGTCTTAAAAATACGTAAATTTAGATTTTTTGTTAAAAAACATCAATAAATGAACAGAAATCGTGGGGGGCCGTAATATAAAAAAAAAATATCGACTATTCGGCGTTTTTTTGCGCCTAAATCATTTTAGAAACCCGTCCGACGTTGCTTGTAAAGCTTCAGAGTCGAAAAATAAATCCTTACCACGAAAACATGCAAACCATTATTTTTCAAAAAAGTGGTTTTTACCGTACTTAGTTGGTTTAGATTTGGATTTTCGGCAATTTTCTGATATAGGAGGAAGGTCCAACGGTCCCTTGTACAGGTTTCAAGTTTTTAGAGTCATCGCGTGTACGCTTCCGTCTTAAAAATACGTAAATTTAGATTTTTTGTTGAAAAACGTCAATAAATGAACAGAAATCGTGGGGGGCCGTAATATAAAAAAAAAATATCGACTATTTGGCGTTTTTTTGAGCGTAAACCGTTTTAGGAACCCGTCCGACGTTGCGCGTAAAGTTTCAGAGTCGAATAATAAATCCTTCACCACGAAAACTTGCAAACCATTATTTTTCAAAAAAGTGGTTTTTACCGTACTTAGTTGGTTTATATTTGGATTTTCGGCAATTTTCTGATATAGGAGGAACGTCCGACGGTCCCTTGTACAGGATCTAAGTTTTCAGAGTCATCGCGTGTACGCTTCCGTCTGAAAAATACGTAAATTTAGATTTTTTGGTGAAAAACGTCAATAAATGAAGAGAAATCGTGGGGGGCCGTAATATAAAAAAAAAATATCGACTATTTGGCGTTTTTTTGAGCGTAAACCGTTTTAGGAACCCGTCCGACGTTGCGCGTAAAGTTTCAGAGTCGAAAAATAAATCCTTCACCACGAAAACTTGCAAACCATTATTTTTCAAAAAGTGGTTTTTACAGTACTTAGGTGGTTTAAATTTGGATTTTCGGAAGTTTTCTGATATGGGATTAAGGTCCGACGGTCCCTTGTACAGGTTTAAAGTTTTTAGAGTCATCGCGTGTACGCTTCCGTCTTAAAAATACGTAAATTTAGATTTTTTGTTGAAAAACGTCAATAAATGAACAGAAATCGTGGGGGGCCGTAATATAAAAAAAAAATATCGACAATTCGGCGTTTTTTTGCGCCTAAATCATTTTAGAAACCCGTCCGACGTTGCTTGTAAAGCTTCAGAGTCGAAAAATAAATCCTTCACCACGAAAACATGCAAACCATTATTTTTCAAAAAAGTGGTTTTTACCGTACTTAGTTGGTTTAGATTTGGATTTTCGGCAAGTTTCTGATATAGGAGGAAGGTCCGACGGTCCCTTGTACAGGATCTAAGTTTTCAGAGTCATCGCGTGTACGCTTCCGTCTGAAAAATACGTAAATTTAGATTTTTTGGTGAAAAAAGTCAATAAATGAAGAGAAATCGTGGGGGGCCGTAATATAAAAAAAAATATCGACTATTTGGCGTTTTTTTGAGCGTAAACCGTTTTAGGAACCCGTCCGACGTTGCGCGTAAAGTTTCAGAGTCGAAAAATAAATCTTTCACCACGAAAACTTGCAAACCATTATTTTTCAAAAAAGTGGTTTTTACAGTACTTAGGTGGTTTAAATTTGGATTTTCGGAAGTTTTCTGATATGGGATTAAGGTCCGACGGTCCCTTGTACAGGTTTAAAGTTTTTAGAGTCATCGCGTGTACGCTTCCGTCTTAAAAATACGTAAATTTAGATTTTTTGTTGAAAAACGTCAATAAATGAACAGAAATCGTGGGGGGCCGTAATATAAAAAAAAATATCGACAATTCGGCGTTTTTTTGCGCCTAAATCATTTTAGAAACCCGTCCGACGTTGCTTGTAAAGCTTCAGAGTCGAAAAATAAATCCTTCACCACGAAAACATGCAAACCATTATTTTTCAAAAAAGTGGTTTTTACCGTACTTAGTTGGTTTAGATTTGGATTTTCGGCAAGTTTCTGATATAGGAGGAAGGTCCGACGGTCCCTTGTACAGGATCTAAGTTTTCAGAGTCATCGCGTGTACGCTTCCGTCTGAAAAATACGTAAATTTAGATTTTTTGGTGAAAAAAGTCAATAAATGAAGAGAAATCGTGGGGGGCCGTAATATAAAAAAAAAATATCGACTATTTGGCGTTTTTTTGAGCGTAAACCGTTTTAGGAACCCGTCCGACGTTGCGCGTAAAGTTTCAGAGTCGAAAAATAAATCTTTCACCACGAAAACTTGCAAACCATTATTTTTCAAAAAAGTGGTTTTTACAGTACTTAGGTGGTTTAAATTTGGATTTTCGGAAGTTTTCTGATATGGGATTAAGGTCCGACGGTCCCTTGTACAGGTTTAAAGTTTTTAGAGTCATCGCGTGTACGCTTCCGTCTTAAAAATACGTAAATTTAGATTTTTTGTTAAAAAACATCAATAAATGAACAGAAATCGTGGGGGGCCGTAATATAAAAAAAAAATATCGACTATTTGGCGTTTTTTTGCGCGTAAACCGTTTTAGGAACCCGTACGACGTTGCGCGTAAAGTTTCAGAGTCAAAAAATAAATCCTTCACAACGATAACTTGCAAACCATTATTTTTCAAAATAGTGGTTTTTACCGTACTTAGTTGGTTTATATTTGGATTTTCGGCAATTTTCTGATATAGGAGGAAGGTCCGACGGTCCCTTGTACAGGTTTCAAGTTTTTAGAGTCATCGCGTGTACGCTTCCGTCTTAAAAATACGTAAATTTAGATTTTTTGGTGAAAAACGTCAATAAATGAACAGAAATCGTGGGGGGCCGTAATATAAAAAAAAATATCGACTATTTGGCGTTTTTTTGCGCGTAAACCGTTTTAGGAACCCGTACGACGTTGCGCGTAAAGTTTCAGAGTCGAAAAATAAATCCTTCACAACGATAACTTGCAAACCATTATTTTTCAAAAAAGTGGTTTTTACCGTACTTTGTTTGTTTATATTTGGATTTTCGGCAATTTTCTGATATAGGAGGAACGTCCGACGGTCCCTTGTACAGGTTTCAAGTTTTTAGAGTCATCGCGTGTACGCTTCCGTCTTAAAAATACGTAAATTTAGATTTTTTGGTGAAAAACGTCAATAAATGAACAGAAATCGTGGGGGGCCGTAATATAAAAAAAAAATATCGACTATTTGGCGTTTTTTTGCGCGTAAACCGTTTTAGGAACCCGTACGACGTTGCGCGTAAAGTTTCAGAGTCGAAAAATAAATCCTTCACAACGATAACTTGCAAACCATTATTTTTCAAAAAAGTGGTTTTTACCGTACTTAGGTGGTTTAGATTTGGATTTTCGGCAATTTTCTGATATAGGAGGAAGGTCCGACGGTCCCTTGTACAGGATCTAAGTTTTCAGAGTCATCGCGTGTATGCTTCAGTCTGAAAAATACGTAAATTTAGATTTTTTGGTGAAAAACGTCAATAAATGAAGAGAAATCGTGGGGGGCCGTAATATAAAAAAAAAATATTGACTATTTGGCGTTTTTTTGCGCGTAAACCGTTTTAGGAACCCGTACGACGTTGCGCGTAAAGTTTCAGAGTCGAAAAATAAATCCTTCACAACGATAACTTGCAAACCATTATTTTTCAAAAAAGTGGTTTTTACCGTACTTAGTTGGTTTATATTTGGATTTTCGGCAATTTTCTGATATAGGATTAAGGTCCGACGGTCCCTTGTACAGGATCTAAGTTTTCAGAGTCATCGCGTGTACGCTTCCGTCTGAAAAATACGTAAATTTAGATTTTTTGGTGAAAAAAGTCAATAAATGAAGAGAAATCGTGGGGGGCCGTAATATAAAAAAAAAATATCGACTATTTAGCGTTTTTTTGAGCGTAAACCGTTTTAGGAACCCGTCCGACGTTGCGCGTAAAGTTTCAGAGTCGAAAAATAAATCTTTCACCACGAAAACTTGCAAACCATTATTTTTCAAAAAAGTGGTTTTTACCGTACTTAGGTGGTTTAGATTTGGATTTTCGGCAATTTTCTGATATAGGAGGAAGGTCCGACGGTCCCTTGTACAGGTTTCAAGTTTTTAGAGTCATCGCGTGTACGCTTCCGTCTTAAAAATACGTAAATTTAGATTTTTTGGTGAAAAACGTCAATAAATGAACAGAAATCGTGGGGGGCCGTAATATAAAAAAAAAATATCGACTATTTGGCGTTTTTTTGCGCGTAAACCGTTTTAGGAACCCGTACGACGTTGCGCGTAAAGTTTCAGAGTCGAAAAATAAATCCTTCACAACGATAACTTGCAAACCATTATTTTTCAAAAAAGTGGTTTTTACCGTACTTAGGTGGTTTAGATTTGGATTTTCGGCAATTTTCTGATATAGGAGGAAGGTCCGACGGTCCCTTGTACAGGATCTAAGTTTTCAGAGTCATCGCGTGTATGCTTCAGTCTGAAAAATACGTAAATTTAGATTTTTTGGTGAAAAACGTCAATAAATGAAGAGAAATCGTGGGGGGCCGTAATATAAAAAAAAAATATTGACTATTTGGCGTTTTTTTGCGCGTAAACCGTTTTAGGAACCCGTACGACGTTGCGCGTAAAGTTTCAGAGTCGAAAAATAAATCCTTCACA
Organism: Rhopalosiphum maidis; assembly: GCF_003676215.2. Classification (NCBI taxonomy): domain Eukaryota; kingdom Metazoa; phylum Arthropoda; class Insecta; order Hemiptera; family Aphididae; genus Rhopalosiphum; species Rhopalosiphum maidis. The sequence goes on along the minus strand of NC_040877.1, from coordinate 1,004,322 downwards.
ACGATAACTTGCAAACCATTATTTTTCAAAAAAGTGGTTTTTACCGTACTTAGTTGGTTTATATTTGGATTTTCGGCAATTTTCTGATATAGGATTAAGGTCCGACGGTCCCTTGTACAGGTTTAAAGTTTTTAGAGTCATCGCGTGTACGCTTCCGTCTTAAAAATACGTAAATTTAGATTTTTTGTTGAAAAACGTCAATAAATGAACAGAAATCGTGGGGGGCCGTAATATAAAAAAAAAATATCGACAATTTGGTGTTTTTTTGCGCGTAAACCGTTTTAGGAACCCGTCCGACAATGTGTGTAATTTTTCACAGGCGAAAAATAAATCCTTCACCACAAAAACTTGCAATCGAGTTTTTTTCAAAAAAATGGTTTTTACTGTACTTAGGTGGTTTACATTAAGATTTTCGGCAATTTTTTGATATATAAGGGAGGTCCGACAGTCCCTTGAACAGGTTTCCACGTTTTAAAAGTCATCAAGTGTTCGCTTCGTATTAAAAAATACATAAATTTGGATTTTTAAGTGATAATCGTCAATATATGAACAGGGGCCATGAGCGGCCGTAGTATAAAAATAAAAATATCGACAATTTTGTGTTTTTTTGCGCGTAAACTGTATTAGGAACCCGTCCGACAATGCGTGTAATTTTTCAGAGGCGAAAAATAAATCCTTCACCACGAAAACTTGCAAAATATTATTTTTCAAAAAAGTGGTTTTTACCGTACTTAGGTGGTTTAAATTTGGATTTTCTGCAATTTTCTGATATAGGAGGAAGGTACGACGGTCCCTTGTACAGTTTCCAAGTTTTTAGAGTCATCGCGTGTACGCTTCCGCCTTAAAAATACGTAAAATTAGAATTTTAGGTGAAAAACGTCAATAAATGAGCAAGGGCAGTGGGCGGCCCTAGAATAAAAAAAAAATATCCACTATTTGGTGTTTTTTTGCGCGTAAACCGTTTTAGGGACCCATCTGACAATGCGTGTAAAGTTTTAGGCTCGAGTAATAAATCCTTCGCCACAAAAACTTGCAAAACATTATTTTTCAAAAAAGTGGTTTTACCGTATTTAGGTGGTTTAAATTTAGATTTTCGGCTGTTTTCTGGCATTGGAGGAAGGTCCGACGGTCCATTGAACAGGCTTACACGTTTTTAGAGTCATCGCCTCTAAACTTCCATTTCAAAAATACTTATATATAGTATTTTTGGTAAAAAACTTCAAAAAATATGCAAAGGGCCGTGGGTGCCCGAAGATAAAAAATAAATCAAGAATATATTTTTTTGCGGGCTATCCGTTTAAGCTACCCATCTGACGACGCGTGTAAAGTTTCAGATTCGAAAAATAAATCCTTCACAACGAAAACTAGCAAACCATTATTTTTAAAAAAAGTGGTTTTTACCGTACTTAGGTTTTGAAAATGTTGAATATATTAAAAATATGTAAAAAAAAATCTTACAGGGTACTTAAATTATCATATAAAATCTAAAATAGACGCTATATAAAATATTATCATGACAGTTTAATTAAAAGTATTATGATTATTATATTCTACAATTATTATGTACTATAATCTGTAATTCACAAAATTGTCGTTGTCTCTTCCAGGCATACGCTCCACGTATTGGTCACGGACGGCGGGTGGTGACGACGTTGGGCTCTAGCGTTTACTGTCGTATTGAATATTGACGAGTGACAACTATGTCGATCAAGTGGGTGAATGACATAGATACACTGTGAGCTTCAGCGGAAACCGTCGCAAGTATTCATGAACAAGCTCATCTCGTGTTCATTGAGTTCGAATTCTACGACAACTACAACCACAACCACTGCTAAGGAATCATGTTCACTGTTTTCTTGGTAACAGCTTTGTCGCGTTCCATCATCGTTTACGCTCAACGGGTAATGATCAATCTGCTTCTCCGTAATCGACCAGCCGGCTTCAGAGCGCCAGAAATAACAGACCATCCGGAACTCTGCTGGCGATTGGAACTGCAGCGATCACGATTGCGCTGTTCTACACGCCGCTGTCCATTTCGGACATATATTATTAGCTATTTTTTCAATGACCTGTCTTGTTGATGTATAGCGATGACCGTCTGAATCCTGTTCCGGTTTGCAGTGACCGGTCTACGCCTTAACAGCTACCATCACGGTACCACAGGCAACAACGACACGACACCGGCACCACGTCTCAAACGCACATGGTGGGACAGGAAGATAAGTCGTTCCAGACGAGTATCGGCCGCTGGTCGTCTCGCTTTCTTGCGTGAACCTTCTTATCGACAACAGCGACAACGCTGCCTATTCGTACGTAAGACCGTGTAAAGCATAATTGTGCATTCTCTTTTATGTCGTCAACACTATAATGTTCGGTTGTGTATGCAATGTTGCCATTTAATTGTTATTGTCAATTCCTTAAATTTTCTTTAACGATAAAACAAATTGTAAAATATAAAAATGTAAAAATAAAATAAAGTATAAAAATAATCATTATTTAAACCTTGGTATTTTTTACAAAATACTTGAAACACTTAACAAATATTTTATTATAATTTTAAGAATCAAATTTTAGTTTATTTATAAATAGTTAACATATTTCAATGCATACATCGCAATCATTTGTGTAAGTAAAATATAATTTATAGAAAAAAAATTGTTATTTAAAAACAAAGTAATCCAGTTACATAAAATATAATACCCATCCTAAGGATAATAATATTTGAATTCAACGCTTGTCTAATTCTAGAATTGGACTTAATATTATTATATAATAAAAGATATACAATATACTACATAAATCATTTATAATTATAACTGTCCAAGTCCTATGATATAATAATATTTTACTGTAAATATTTAGATTAGATAGACAGCTATTGGAGCTGAACTATTAAAATTACAACAGATTGATAGATAGATTGATTTTCTAATTTTTTGTTTTTAATAGTATTGCTAAAATAAATGATTATTACTCACAAAATGATGTATAAATATTTTAGATAATAGAAATTATATTATAATTTATAATAGTCATTTTGCAGATATGTAAATAATAATTGGGTACAGCATACGCCTTATAAAAAATAAAATAAAATTCTTGGTGTTTTGCTAATATCATATGAATGCATTCAAATAATTAAAAAAATACACAATAAAGTAAACTATATAGCTACTAATAATTATAAATTATAATTTAGTTCAATAAAGAAACCTAGAAATAAATACAAACGATATTTGCTATTTTACAAGCTTTAAAAACGGTTAATGTATATTAATATATATATGTGTGTGTTGCGCAGGCCAGATTTATCATTCAGTTGTAAGTTCACACGTAGTATATATAAAAAACAAATTCATACACATTTTTTGAAATGTTTTTTTTTCATCTACAATGAACTATATGTCTTTTATAAGATACAATAAAATGTCTATTAGACATTATAATAGGTATTATATTATCATTAATATGTTGCTCTACGCATAAATGTAATCAAATTGTCTGTACAATGCGCCGTACAAACCGAGTAATGTAATATACGTCATAATGCATTACTATTATATATATATTTGTTTGGTCATTTTAGATTTAAATGTAGGTGTTTTTAGCTATAGATAATTACTAAACAATAAAAATTATGTATTAATCATTCATTACCATGGACACCTGTTGACGGTTTGAAAAAAAAATAATTTTATGTATTTTTAAGAGCGTAAAGATATGTTAGACTTGAGAAACATGTGTGCAATAGCGGAAGAAACTTCTTTAGTGCCCCTGGGGACGAATCTTGAATTAATTCTTTGTAGGTGACAGGTATTTTTGATTGAAGTATACCAACTTGTGTATTTTCCTCTCGAACAATTCGCTAATTTTCGGACGATTAAGTTTTTTTGCAATTATTTCAATAATTAGGTACTTGTGAATAGCACATCACTGATTAACCAATAATAATTGTTATTGATTTATATGTTATGTATTTATTTTCAATTGTAACTCGAATATCTTAGTACAGTTCTAGAATGGACTACCAAAAAATATTGTTCATAATCGAATAATGTTAGAAATAAAACTCCTGTTTATTGGTTCGTGGTTACGTACGTTTGTTGAATTCCCATATTCGTAAATCAACCGGATTACCAAGTAGCAGAGATTAAGTGTGGAAATATTTCAATAATATTTGTACAAGAGAAAAAAAAGAAAAGTAGTTAGTGTATTACCTGAGTAAATTATAGGAGAAAGAAAGTTTTACATGGCTAAAATAATATATGTATGTATACTTCTAAAAAAAAACATGACGAGATGGAATAAAAAGTACCGCACGATGGGTGATATTAGCCTATCGAACAGTATGACCGTCGGTGCATTGCCAGAATACTCAGACTATTGCCCCATTGACTACGCTGGAGGTATCAATCAGTAAAATGAAGGAATACCGTAACTATGCACTATTGATTGATACTAATACTGTCCGATAGTTTATTATGGATTTTTTTCACCTTCAATGCGCAAATATGACGGGTGGTCTTGCTGTAGCAAGATCAGGTGAAAGACTGTTGACCTGTGGTGGGTCGTATGGTCTTTTATACTCGTGTTATCGGTGATTAACTTCGGCGGTCCCGTGTTCTGTGACGGAACCAAAAACTACAATCGCCGATAACGATACAAACTTTTAATAATATAATAATAGGTATGCAAATAATAAATTAATTAAAAAAAAATATAATTATGATAGTATGTCATATGATTAAAATTATAATAAAAATAAAAATAACAATATATAAATAATGATTATCAATAATAAGATATTATATAATAGGTAAAAAGAATAATAACAATATGATTATAATAATTATATTAAATATGGTTTAAACATATAGGTATAGTTTAAAATGTATAAATATAATATAAATATAGATTTTTTTTTTCAAATATTAAATAGGAAAAAAAAGTTATAAATATTTATCAATTGATAAAAACAAGAGTTACTTAAAACAAATACTACACATCTATACATATTTATAAAATACTTATATATTAAAATATAGCACAGTGTTTACACAAACTTAATAAAAACAATTATTTCCGATAGTTATAATTTATAATATTATTATAATAACATTAAAATATTCAATTTTAATATTTTTAAGTAGAAAATTAGCTCTAGTTCCTAGTTAGGTTAGGATCTCTAATCTCTATTCTCTATTCTTAATACTAAAATAATTACTTGTAAATGAATAATTTATATAAAACATACAACAACATTCAAACAGTGTCATAGTTGTCGGACGATTGCATAAACTTAAGTAAACATAAAAACGTATTGAACTACAATATTTAATTAATTGCTTAATTAAATTAATCTATACGTTTAAACATTATAATTCATACGTTTATATGATTACATGAGAAAGATATACAATTTAGCACATATTTTTATAATAAGTGATGAAAATTTAATTATTGTATTTGACTGATTATGTATTAATTTTCATCTAGTTATCATTGTATAATGAATTACCTATTTCAGAATTAAAGGTATTTTATAAACAGTTTTCCAATACAACATATTTTTTATGAGTAGATTATTTTTGCTTTTACATACATTGCTAAGTTCAAATATTGATTAAGTGTTATAACTTATAAGTATTAGGAGCAAAAATATATCTTTTTTTTTCATTTAAAAATGAGTTCATCAAAATAGTTGTTTAATAATAAACTTAAGATTTTACAAAATAATTTAAAACTTTTTGTGAAAAGCATTGACAAATCTACGTGAATAAAACTAAAACATATTCAATGAACGATTCTAAAATTACGGTTTTAAATATTTGTAATTATTTTATAGAACGGTTTTAAAACTCAATTAAATTAAGTACAATAATAATTATAATCAAAACTGATGTAAAGTATTATTTTTAACAATAATAAAAAATAAACAGTTTAATAGGTATGTAGTTTATAAGTTCATTATTTGTATTTAAAGAAAACAAATAACAATATTATTTAGTTAGCGTATTATTTTATAAGCATTTATCATAAATTATAATATAAAAATTAATAAATATTATACGTTTTATGTTATGTCCATAGCCAACATACGTTGATTAGAAGTAATACTAATTATTAAACACTAAAGTACTATAAATTAATTAACAGGTATATAGCCAGTGGCGTGGCAAGGGTATAACCAAGTGTGTCTATGAAATCATCACTCTTTTCCAAATTAAAATGTATGCATAAATTTAGTTCAAGGGATATGGACACTGCAGGTCATAATATCGACGTATATTTTAGAGGGTGGTAACAAACGAAAGAAAACCGTAAAGGCGCATTAAATTTGTGATTTTTCACACCTACGTATGATTTATTACTTATATATGACCCTTACGAGCTAATACCAAACTCGGTTTAGAAAAGTTTTCCGTGCCGTTACTAATTTAACCTTATACCTAACATGAAGTGATTCAGAAGAAACTTGACGAGTTTTAATATTATTAAAATTAATACAAATTAACACTGCACAGAAATAAAGCCACAGAATAAATTAATTGTCATTAATTCCACTATTTAAGTACACAAGACTCTAATTACTAATATTACAGGCTTGTGGTTTTCATATAATTCTCATGATATAATATATTAATTATTATAAATATTAATGCTTATTATTTTAAATTGATTTCTTACACACAAACATTCCCATTTATTAAAATACATAAAAAAATTGTTGGTGGACTAAGCACAGACAATTGAAAACACGTTATCTCGGTGACCCTGATTTTAATATTATATTTTGTCGTAGTTACATGACACATGCATTATCAACACAGTTACATTAAATAAAGATTTGTTGTCGTATTCATATTATCTATATATATATATATATATATATATACTGTAGAATCCACTTATTTTGGGACACCACATAAAAGGGACAATAATAATATGGAATGATTAGCATAGTCCTGACATGTATCGGTTTGTTAGTTATTCGGTTAATATGCCCAATGTGTCCTAATTAACTAACCAGTACACGTAACACTAACGAAAAAAATAATAATTTATGTACACATGCAGATCCTTAATTAACGAAAGCAACCAATTATATAACATATCTTGGCACTGAGGATAGCGGCAATGGTGAATAAGTCAGCGGACAGTAGTACTGACGAGTCAGACAGCGGACAGCGGTAACCGATTAATAGTAGAGGCGCGTTCGACTTTGATAGTGCCATATTAATTGGCAGAGACTGTGCGGGGTGATTTGGTTGGAATATAACTTTCAGCTGTACCGATCAAGAATTTCCGGGTACGATGTTGATGCGCGGACATCGACGGCGACCGGATGCAGACATAATATTATAGACATATATTAAAGACATATCTTTTATGGGAGACATCACCGACGAGGCGATAATTATAACCCATTGCCAGAACCTGTGCGATGCTGGACTAGCTGCCTCGTATTTTCTGTCATCGGATATCGACTTCCGAGTTATGTCGCCGGTGATCGCACTTTATTCGCATGTTAATCACCAATGTCATCGCGCAAAATAACATCACACACCGCATCTGTTTGCCGTCCGTTACTATCGTTACGCACAGTAATAAAAAAAAAAGCTCATAATATTCTTCCACCTCCGACCGGCCAAGACTTAAGAGAATATTATATTTCGAGGTGACTAGTGCCGTATACTTATTATTCTTTTTAACCTTGTCCCGTCCGCGTACACTGTGTTATGCCATAGATTATTTGTAGTTTCATTTATATCTAATTTTTTTGTTAGTCATTATGTGTTGTATATGTATTTAATAAGATAAAGCACTTGGAGAGTACCATAAGTAAAGAATGGCAAAATAAACGACTCAATGTAATAGCGGGTTAAGCAATGTCTGGATACTACCAAAATACATAAGTCATGAGGATAGACTTTATAAACTTAGTGTTGTATAATATCTAAAGAAAAATCTTATAATAAAACATTATTATTAGAAATTATATGCAGAATAAAGTATAAACATGGCACGACATTCTAAACAAATTGTATAAAACTTAAAGATGAAGGCAAATACAACTTATATGATTTTTAAATCGTTATTATATTAGTCATAACTACCTCGCCTAGTTGAATTAGATCATTATATCATTACAATCATCAAAAGTATTTAATTTATAACGTATGCCTTATCTCAATACTTGTTGTCGAAAAAATACAAAAAAAAACTTAATATGTAATTAGATATTAAAATAAATATGGTTTTGTTTTATTTAGTGTCTGATGTCAGCATTACAAAGTAGAAACAAATGGTGTCGAACAAGATTGGTTGGGCGGATTCAATGCGGTGCACGATCAAAGGTTAGGTTCGAAATAAACGCGAGAGGTTCGGAGATCGTCAACGGCCATCACTTTCAGGACGTACAACCCGACGACTACGACGACGTGAGATTTACCGATCTGCCGGCAGTCGTGTTGGACACGCGACACAGCGTCGTGGTGTGTGAGCCCACAGCGTCTTTCGCCGAAACACGGGCAATTTTCGTAGCGATCGGCAATTGACCGACTTACACCTTGTATAGGAGAGCGTCGCCTCGACCCGACGGACCATCCCCACCGACGAATAATTGCCGGTATATCGCGATAGCTGGTGACATGTGTGTGCGTCTCGACCCGTTGTTGTCTCCGAAGGAAAAATCAGTACAACGTGTCAAAAGCCATTAGTAACCCGCCGGTGGCATCCGCAGGAATGCAGGATCACGATACTTGCATAAGCACACTCTTGTTGGTTGACAGTTGTTGGAATGTTTATTAAGTTATAACATTTTATAATATTGTCAATTGAATCAACAATCTGTTTTTTTTGTTTTAATATTATGTGTTCTAATCATAAAATATAAATGTCACATTGTCACAACAATAATAGACCGTTTACTTGTGGGTAATCGAAATACTTGGTATTGTGCTATTACTTACCTGTGTGATTAAGGAGAATTATAATATAGTAACTCAAAAAAGTTGAAAAGGTCCCTGAGCAAAGTTAGTGAGTTTTATTGTATGCTTGGTGTGTAGGTAGGTGTATGTATGTCAATAATATAATTTAGGTATCTACTAATGTGATTTAAAATGTTTCAATGTATGTTTAGTATGTATAGTTCAATCGAAATTAGTAAAATATTATAATAAATAAAATACTCACTTAAAAGTACAGTACAAATCCAATTCGTCCTTTAAAAACATTATATCTACTGGCCGATTAGGATGATAAACGTAGGTATCTGCTGGCTAATAATACAAACACCGCAATAACCGTCGCATGGAAAATGTTCGAAATTCTCGGTGCCTATGACGGATGAAATTTATTTCGAGTTTATTTTCATTTCAACAGTCCTAGACGTTTAACATGATTACTACCTTTTCAACACATTAAGCCACATATTAATATTAATATTAAAGTAGCTGTCTTATAATATTCGACTTTATTAATAACGGCTTTAGCATCATCCATATTGATATACTCAATTGGTAAGTGTTATAAACATTATTCAAAGCATGATGCGACTATGCATGCAGAACAACAGCCGTAGTAGATCCGACGTACATCAAACGTTGTTCGAAGATATTAAAATTGTAGAAGTCTAAGGTGCGGCAAAACTCAAGTTTGATAGGTGTGTTTAAACACTCGAGCCGGGCCTGATTGCACTTAGGTTAATAAAGGTAATGGCTGAACTGCACTCATTAAAAAAAAGGTAAAGATCGAACTTCACTCTGGTTCAAAAAGCAGTGGAATTCTACACTGCCGTCAGTGTACCAATACATTGTAATGCTGACATCAGACTATCAGAGTCTAAATAAAACAATATCATATTTATTTTAATATCAAATAACATATTAAGTTCCTACTTATGTAACTATACTACCTCGCAGTCATTTTTCGACAATAAGTATCGTGTTAAGGCAAACATTATAAATTAAATAATTTTAATGTTGTATTGATATTATGATTTAACTAAATCTAAGTAACGACACTAGGTACTCATGATTTATATATTAACGATTTAAAAATCATATAAATTGTATTCGATGTCATATTTAAGGTTTAGAAAATTTGTTTAGAATGTCGTACCATGTTTATACTTTATTCTGGATATTAATTCTAATAGTAGTTTTTGTTATGCTATCGTTATTTTGATATTATAAAACACTAAGTTAATAAAATATATTATTCTCATGGCATGTATTTTGTTAGTATCAAGACTTTACTTAACTCGCTTATACATTGAGTCCGATTCGCGTACCGATTGGCCCACAAATCAATTTACTGACATCCGATATACCGACACACTATATTATGATGAATTATACTTACTAATTAAACTATATCATTTTTTATTGTTTTAAATTATTTTTATTAATAACGAATATTGTTCAAATCAAATATTAAAACTATAAATTAACATTATAAGTTTTTGTTTTATGAATGAAAATGAAACATTATTGCATTTAAGTGTTCTAAAATACAAATCGTACCATTTGTAACTTAAATTATAATTTAAAATGATACAAAATAATGTATTATTATATATCATAAACACTTTACCTATATTTTGAAAATGATAACCTTTTTTCTTATTGTCTATATTTAGTTTTAATCTTCTGTGGTCTATTGCAGTTTTTTTGCAAGTTTGTTTGTTAGTCAGATTATAATTTTTATGGCTCATACAAAAATATCATGTATATCAGTATATATAATAATGTTATTTAAACTGACTCCGCAGTACCGCTTTGGCTGCTTTGATTATATTAAATATATTTGATTTAACTCGATGATGGTGGTCGTGGATCTGCATCTGTACATTGATTGCTGTACGTCTCTCAATAACGCAACATTTTCTCGCTCTCTTTTCGCCATCGGTAACATTTTTTACACTGCAGTCGAGTTTTCATCATACTTAAATTATATTCTAACTACTTATGTGAGATTTGACTAGATTTTATGATAATTTTCTTAACTCCACTTCGATACAGCCAATAAGTGTGCATGACGGATTAGTATTGATTTAATTCGTTGTATGATTAATTTTATTATAGTTTTGTTGGTTAGATTGGTTTTTGTGTCGCAAATAGATACATTTATATATATATATAAATGTGACATTTACTGTTATTTTTTTTATTTTTGAGTATATAAATCAATTATTAGAAATTAACGACTTTTAAAATCGTTAGAAAATTTTCAAAGCTTACTGGAAGAGATATTTAAAAGATAATGCAGCAAACTACGTTCAACATTTAGTATTGAGAAACATCGACTACATGTACTACTTGTAAGAATACACCGGGAAAGCTGAGTAAAATAAACAACCATATATAGGTACTAAAGAGCGATACCACAATCTTAAAAATGTTATCAAGGCTAAATAGTAAATATGGATTGGATGTTATATTAGTTGGTAATGAAGGTGGGTTTGCACCAAATATTCTTAACAGCAAAGCACGTTTGCGTTTAATTTAAACAGCTATTAAAAACGCTAGATATATGGGAAAAATTAAAATTGAAATGGACGTTACTGCTTCTGAGTTTTACGTGTAAAGCAATTTATTTTGTTTAAATTTATATATAATAACTTTAATTATGTATAATGTGATTTATTGTATGAATTTCAATGACCTAATTTATAATTGCAGTGATGGAAAGTACGATTTGGATATCAATAATACGAGTAAGTCAGATAGTAAATACAAAAGACAAATAATCTCAACTGAAGCTTTAAACAATTTTTACAAAGAAATCAATAAATAATTTACAATAGTATTAATTATTGAAGATCCGATTTATAAAGAAGGGAGAATTGAGAAGCATGGAATAATTTTACTGCATCCACTGACATCCAAGTATATTTATCATTAATAACATTTTTTTAATATTTTATCGTTCTTAGTTTCTGTATAAATGTATTTGAATCTGTATTTAAATATTAGAAAAAAATATGATATAACTTCATTTTTGTTTAGTAAAAAATTTGGCAACGCCGCACCCAATTTCACTTACAATCTTACGCCTTTGAATAGTCAAACTCATGCGCTTTGTTATTCTGGCATCGCGCGCAATCGTATACCTAAAAGGCCAAAAGATAAAACGTGCGCAATCGTACTCCGCCGCTAAAACCGTAGTAGCGTGCATAAAGGGTCGTCGGACATTATTATTATATCAATAAAATCACGAATTTCCTAAAATTTAACAATCAAGTCCACTAAAAACCACTTTTTTGAAATAAAACTCTAATTTATGCAAGTTTTCGCGGCGAATGATTTGTTTTTGAACTCCGAAACTTTATTCGTGTCGTTAGATGAGTGATAGATACATTTTACGCGCAAAAAAACCGTTAATAAAAACGAAAAACGATAAATTTTATTTCGAGTTATCGAAAGCAAAATGTTATTGCTTTTAAGTGTTAAGGAAGTTTCAAGGAGTTTTTAACGTAGTTCGAGATAACGAAAAATATTGACGTTCGATATAATAAGAATCTACTGTATAATAATAATACATTTTGTGTATAACATTACTCGGCTTGTCCGGTAGATTGTACAGATAATTTTAATAAATTTAATAAATATACATAAAGCAACACAATAATGATGATATAAATATATAATGTCTAATCGAAGTATCTAACCATACTATCTGCAGCTGATTTAACGTTAGCTGAACGGATATTTCTAGTCGAAGGTCTTTTGAATAAAAGTATTATATAATAATGATTTGTTTGAAGATTTAAATCGTTTAATGTTTAATAAGTATTTAAAAAATAACTATCGTGTCACATGTAAACCATATTTTAGGAAATTACAATTTTATTGTGATTTGCATTATTGAGAGACAGCAGCCACTAATAGGTGGTCATAATAATAATACAGTAAACGAACACGTTTTACTATCCATTGTTAGAGTTGTATACCGCGGACGCTTTGTACAGTATGAATAAACCGGAAAATATATTTTACATGATAAGATGACACATTAGAGCATAACATTTGCACTCTGAAAAACGAGTATACTATGAACCAAAAATAAACTACAATAATCTAAATCTTAAATTATTTAATATGGTAATGATTAAACCATTTTAAGAATAAATAAATCAAATATTCGTTGAAAGTGTTCGAAAGTAACTCGTACAGGTAAAGTTACTACAAACCCTTATGGACCGGTGAGTTATAAGTTATAGTAAATAATATATTATTTCATAATATAATATAAGAAATTAGAATATTAAATTATTAAATTAATATATGCATATATCAGTACTTGTATAAAATGTAACAGGTATATGCTACAATCATTGAATATATATATATGTTTATATAAATGCATAGCCGCCCGACGAAGTACCACTCGTTTTGGTGTTCCCATTGCTTTTCCATCATCGCCTATATTATACCGATCGTTTGTGCGAAGGCCGACTTTTTATCGGTGACACGTCAGTTTCGTTGTCAATACCGCCGTGTGATATGCACTTTTTCCTGACGACGCCTCACGCCTAAATCACACGTCATAACAGTGCTAACTCGGATCGGTTTACTCGTTTAGTCCGTGACACTATTTCAGTGATATAATTTAATGTCACTGCGATATTTTGATATATAATAAATATATATATATATCGCCGTCACTGCCACGGTTAGGATATATATATATAATATACATGGATCTCGTTCAGTACCGTCATGCCACCGGAACTAGACGTCATCACTGCAACACTCAAAAACATGTTGACTATTGGTTGTGAGTACCCGTAATCCCATATCACACGATATTTGATTTATTTATATTTTTTTACTTCATACCATTTGCGATTTCGATCGGTTTCTTTATCGGTCGCCCTAATATCCGGCTTCCTCGCCGGTTGTTCCATCGCCGCATGCCAACTTCTGTACCGTTTGTCGTTACCTATGTACACGCAATGCAGTCTCGCTCTTACTACACCGTTGTTTATGACGTTTCGTGACCATCATAAGCAGTCGGTCGCATTTTTCCGTAACGATTAATTGTCGAGCTCTCGCCGTAAATCGGTAACAATAACCATAACCGCTATTAGTGTCGTTGCGGCAGTATCGTCATCCACTTCGGTCCCACTCGACGTCGGTCCACACGATTGTAAACGCGTCCATAATCGAAACCCGTGAACCCGTTACACGACGTGGTGCCGGAGAACGTGCGTTGGTGATTTATCGCCAAACTCCGCAGTGCCTCCTCATTTTCGTACCCTCGACCCCGCATGGCTACAGTGGTCCTATGCGACGTCTTCGACTGAGAACCACAATTTTACGTAGGTCGTCGGTTCGTCAAATACTGTATCGTCGACAGCGACATATTGCGTCTTTGTACAACTGTACAACTGTACGTAGCTTACGCCGTTATCAAAAAATACTATAATTTACATTTCGGATGATGCCGGCCGGTGCTATATCTCAGTCACCACATACACTGATACTATAACTACTACTGTCACTTACACCGACACGTATATTGTGTGCGTACGTCTCCGATTGTTGGTATAGCACAGGTTGTTGTTCCGTCGCCTCCCGCAAACGCAAAACGAATTTAGATAAATATTATACTCGTCTAGACGTCTTCACCTTTATATACATGCAATGTGCAGAGCCGTTGTGATGTTTTTTGTATTAGCGATTACAAAAAGAAAGCGATGACGTACTATTTAGTATATAATACTATAGTACTATATAGTTCTATTTACTAACAGTAGGGTTTTTTGTTATTCGATTGTTGTAATCTGTAATTCATTGTTAACAATTTAGAAATAATTGAAAATTTCCACTAACCAAAGATTTTTATCAAGAGTACAGTATTCAGTTGTTGAAACAGTTATATAAAACTAATGGATTAATTGAAATAATTAAACAACCATGATACTCGTAAATTATAGGTATGTGAATAATGTATATTTTTTAATTGAGATCTACACGGGTAATCTATTTTAAAGATAAACACATATTTTATCAACAAAAATTATATTTTTATTATTTTATTAACATCTTCTTATAAGTTTTTTACTTTTTTGAATAAAAACATTATTATTTTCGTTTTTATTTCATACTCCAAACTTTTGGAGCAGAATATTTTCTAAAATAAAAATTGAAAAACAATAATAGTTTTATTTCTGTTCTTATACTCAATTTTTTTCAAAATATATAATCACCTAAAATTCTATTTACAAGCACTGAACAAAATCAAAATATACGTACTAATTATACGAACAACCTTGTATGTATATAACTAAATAGTAGATAAATACATTATTTTATATATATATTTAATACATTTATAACTTCTTATCCACAAAGGTATTGAATTAATTTATTATACTTAAAACTATGACTATAAGTTAAGCTTATAGTTTATACGCGGTTATTCTTATTAAGTTATCTTATTTTTAAACCGTTACTGAATTTGTTTGATAAACCTACCTCAAATGGTGTCAAACATTACGCCTCGCCAAAGACTGTGGTCAACGTATGAATTATCCCGTCAGGTAAAATCATTATCTATAAACCGTAATAATTATTTTAAACAATTGTTATATACTATATTTATGTGTGCTATTGAAATCAGTTGTTGTGTTCCTACGATTCGATATTATCACGATCAAATTAGAAGACAATATTTACAATGCGAATTTAACAAAACCGTAACATTTACATAAATTAGTTTTAAAAAAGAAAAAACCACAATTCTAGTTAACTTATAATAATTCATAACATTATATAGTAACGTATATTTTTGTTATTATAATTGCAATAATGTAGTTCGTATAAAACTATAAACGTATATGAAATAAATAGTAAATACCTATTAATAAAATTCTTGATAAACGTGTTTTGACTTGTGAGTACGTTACTTATAATTTTATTATAACAATCTCAATTATAAATGTTGAGAATGATGTCAAGAATATAGTCAAGAGTCGAAACTCAAGAGATCTGTATGTTGTTACGTGTATTATATGTGTGTAATGTGTAATACATTTATGATATCGAGAATAATGAATTCTTTCTGCACATGAAATAATTTTTCATGTTCAACAATAAGACTTACAATTACACAATATATATATATTTGTAATATATTACACCATATTGGCTTATTTCAATATAATAACGCATAATTATTGTTTAAGAATAATTAATAATACTTTGTTAAAGCTAACTAAATTGACTTAAGTGTAAACAATTAATAATATATAATGGTCGTTAATATAATTAAGTCGGATGGTTGGTCTCTTTGAGGTAATGAAATGACCAAGTAGTAGCTATGATGTTTTCATTATTTTTATCAATAAATAAGTTTTATAATTCATTTTGCACGTGATTTGTTTAATCCACTGTTTTACAGGTGTCAATAATAAAGAGAGATAAAGTAAGTAATTGGATTAGATGAGGTAAGTTTTATACTAAAAATGTACTAAGTGGTGTATAGGTGTGTATTAAGTTAATATAAGATATAACATGCAATTTTTTAACATATAAGTAAAAAAAAAAAAATTTTGAATAATTATATTATATTTGACGGTTGCATTATATTATATCTATGCATTTTTAAATTAAAGGATAAAAAAAAAAATAATCACAAAATCATCTACGTTACATTGGGGTGCCCAGGAATTTTCGATGGGGATGATATATGTTTTAAGAAAATACCGGATTTAATAAAATAAAAATATAAGTCATATAAAAAAAAATTTAAATTCTTAATTATAATTAAATTAACTCAAAAAAAAAAAAAATTGATGAGTGTATTACTTTTTTGGATTAAAATTAATAATTAAATATATTTTTAAATTATGTTCATTAAAATTAAATCTTTTAGTACCTAAAATATGTTTGTACAATCAAAAATTACATTCTATTTCTACTACACTAGTTATTAGTACATATTAAAAAAACTCAATAATTTAGGCCTTAAATCTAAATAAACATCTGCATAGAAAAATACAGCAATAACCATGTTTCCGACCTTTTAATAATAGGTTTTAGCTCACAGATGATATAAAATAATGATATTAATAATAAAATATTATTGTACAGTCCTTGAGAATAACCGACGTACGAACGCGAATAATATATTAAACTCACTGACATTACATAACTACCTAAGTTTAAGTTTGTTAAGTTAATTTAGGTATTATTAATGTTATTTAATATATTTACATGTTCAATCGAAAGCAATGAAATATTATAATTACAAAATAAAACACCTAAAAGTACAGTACAAAAATTATTATCGTCGTTTTAAAACATTATTTCTATATACTGGCCGATTAGATTGATAAACATAGGTACTTGCTGGCTAGCAATACAAACAACTCAATAACCGTCGTAATATTCAAAATTCTCGGCGACGAGTTTCATTTGCATTTCAATAGTCCTAGACGTTTTACATCATTTGTTTCTCCCCATAAACACACATATTAATATTATACACAAAATGGCTCTTTACACGGTACTTCGTTTTATAAAATTCGACTTAATTAATGACGGCTTTGGCATCATCCCCGAAGACGATGTATCTATTAAATTGGTACGTGTTATAAATGTTATTCAAAAAATGGTGCGACTACGCGTGGAGAAAAACAGAGGTCGATTTGACACACAGACGTCGTCCGAAGATATTATTGTAGAAGTCTTACAAAATGGCACGAGTCAGCCAGAAGACGTCGTTATTAATACACCGGATATTGACACAGTGGAGTCGGTTAACAAAGAAATTGTTCAACTGCCACTGGTTCAAGACATCGTAGTAAATGATGACGTGGACCGCCCGGTGGTGATAGAGGAGTTGGGTAAGGAGGTGCTTGTTCAGGCGAGTATCAGTAGAAGGCGTTTCGCGTCTACGTGGGAGCGGATCAAACGCTCCGCTGTACGCTTGTGTTGCTGCGTGTGTTAGAAGTGCACAATGCCCGATTTTCAAGGGCAAAGTTGGAGTAAGTTAACATTGTCCGGGTATACGGTGGCCTATTTGATTTGAGCACTGTAGGTTAAGTATTGAATATATTAAAAATATGTAAAAAATCTTACAGTGTACTTTAATAATATTAAAAAAATCTAAAATAGACGCTATATAGAATATTTTCACGACAGTTTAATTAAAACTATTATGATTATTATATTCTACAGACAATATGTACTATTATAACACACGAAATTGCCGTTGTCTAGTCTAGGCAAACGCTCCCCGTATTGGACAGGGACGACGGGTGGTGACGGCGATGGGCTCGACAGTTCACGGTCGCATCGTCTACTGACGAGTGACGACTATGTCGATCGAGGACAGATCACGCGGGTGGATGACATATATAAAATTTGAGCTTCAACGGAAACTGTTGCAAATATTCACGAACAAACTCATTTCCAGCTCAACGAGTTCAAGCACTGCGACAACTGCATCCACGACGATTGCCGAGGAAACATCTTCACTGTTCTCATCGTAACGACTGCGTCGCGATCCGTCGTCGTCCACGCTCAACGAGTAAAGATCAATCCGCTTCTCCGTAGTCGCCCAGCCGGCTTCAGAGCGGAAACCAAATACATTCACGCCGGAAATACCAGACCATCCGGAATACAGCCGGCGATTGGAATTGCAGCGATTACGATTGTGCTGTTCTACGCGCCGTTGTCCAGTTCGAACATATATTATTGACTCGATGACCTGTCTCGTCGGTGTATACCGATGGATCCTGTTCCTCCCGCGGAAGCGTATGTTTACATCCACCGTATACAACTGAATTATAGGTCACATCGTAGTTGAAATCAGTAACGGTTCGGACAGTGTTTCTACACCGAGCTTGGAACCAGGTGCTTATAAGACATATAATAAATGTTGCGTGTACGTGTCTTAACATTTTTAAATTTATTATTCGTACACATTATAATTAATTATAAACAAAATACAAATAACAATAACATTATATTTAATTTATTTTAATTTTATCTATAAATATCGCTAAAATAGATTTGTGTGAGGGGCAACACGGTGTGATGAGCCGTGGTAGGTCGATGGCGTAATAGTTTATGTCACCATGTTATATTGTCCGCTCACGGCCGATCGATTGTGGCTATAGTGGTTACTGCTCGTCTTGAATCAGTTTTGGCACTAGCTTTACGGTGATAGTGGACTGTAATTCATATAGTTTTTATGAGACACGGAATGGAAGGAGAATATGGTGTACAGAAAATATTATATATAGTATACCGAAATAACAATTGTATCGAGAATACAAACAATTCCGACAGTAAAAACAAAATATTAATAAGTAGTCGTGATACGATGTAATGATAATGAATAATGAAAAATATTTAAAACCTTATGATAATAACAATTTACAATATTATGATAATATATTTAAAAGGTTAGGTTAGTGATTATCTTATATCAATATTAAGGGTAAGGTCGATTTGTGTCATATTTTATAGTAATCGTTAGTTTATCATATCGACTTCATTTTTATTGTGTATTTGCAAACTTCTTGGTGGTGACAGATGTATTGTGTACGCGAAATTGTTGAAGTGCATCACAAGGCCATAAAACTATTTCGGGTATATGTTATGAAAAATAGGAACCGTTGTTAATTTACAATTTTTAAAGTTTAAAAGAGTCATGGAAAACCTTTAGAAGTTATAAATAAGAACAATAATCGAAGATTATACTTACTACTAAGATTATATTTTAATTACAATAATTATATTTTTAAAAATGTTGGTGATTAATAAATATTTCATTGTTTTATTTTTATATATTTTATTTATGTTTAATACGCATGTTACGATTTGTCGTATGGCGAACTTGTCATACGATAGATTTTACACAAGTTCAAACTTCATCTCATCGTACTACACATTGTTCAACAATAAAATCTCATCACGTTACGATAATCGTATCAAACTATCAAACAAAGTTGTACAATATGTCGTATGATTAATTATATCGTGTATGGGTCGCTTAAGACTCATTAGAATTTTATTCATAATTATTTTTTAACTTATAAGATGTATTCATGAATTATGATACAATACTAATAATATGATAATTATTATCAATTATATATTTACGTATATACTGTTTTTGTTATTAACTATGCACGACCTACCTAGTGTAGTTTACAACGGTGGCTGTTTGAGTTGTTAAAACTCAAGGAACAAACTTCAAAATTACCTATTTACCCACTTTTACAGTTAATAATAATAAAGATAGACATATTTTTTACTTGTATGATCACTCTTCTGTAATAAATTATGATTAAACCATTTAAACCTGTTAAACTTAAAAAAAATGTTAGTCGTTTCAAATATTTTTATAATATGTCGTACTTGATTGAGTCTTTAGCGACTATAGACTCTACAGTAGTACATCTAGTCTACACACATACACAGTTCAGGTGTGTGGACCAATAACACATTCTTCGAGGCTGAAGTATATAATATAATTTGATAACACATTTAAACATATTATTTATTATTATTATAGAATATATTTACCTATGTAAAGAAATAATGTATAGTGTATACCTATTAGGCTATTAGCTATTACAATTACATCAACCATTTACCTGATATTACCATAATATACTATTATACTAGGTATACATAGCATTATAGCAATAATTTATGCAAATAAAATTATTAAAATAATAAAGTATCCACTGTTTATTTTGTAGTAATTTAAAAATTAGTACGAGTAGGTACTTGAAACTTTACAATTACCTACTCGTATATTATTATGCATACAATGACATTTTAAAATGCAATATTTTGTCAAAAATTAATCCAACCTACTATATAATATATGTATTTATATTATTACATAGGTACTATGTATGTTACATACATATATAATAATGTCTAAAATAGTAAATTGACTTACTTTAATAATACCTACACCTATTATATAATAATAATAGGTTGATAAACGATGGACTCCGTCTTTGGTTAGATTTTTTTTTTACTATACTCATATACGATGATTGGTTTTATATCATATAATTTAATTCAAATTTAAAATATCCATTACAGTGAAAATCAAGGGCGGAAACAGAGGTCCTAAACGGGTAGAGGGGCAATTTATGGTGTAATTATAAGAGCATACATTTAACAAAAAAAAAAAAACAAATAATATATAATTTGATTCCAATTGCCCACATTGTTCCCCATTATATCTCCTAAGTGACGCCTCTAGATGCATATCTAATATAGTATAGTATAGACTGTAGTCGCACTGCAGAGTGGTGACCCATATCACTTGCCAACCTTTTTAATATTTAATATTAATTATTTAAATATATTTTTAATTGAAGTTAAACATTTTTGAATTAGTGAAAAACAAATATTTTTATTTAAATGTTTATTAATATTATTATTTATACACATTAGTACACAATGTGTGAATTTAATAATGAAATTATGAAAATTCCTAACTGGGACATCAGTGTTTTATTAATTATTGTTATTAACGCGTACATTACGGACATTTGTCAATTTTTTTAATTGGTAAAAAGCGCTTTTTTCAAGATTCCCAGGGGCAATTAAGAATTTTCTTCTGCTATTGCCAACATTTTCCTCAAGTCTAACACATTTTTACTCTCTTAAAAATACATAAAATTAGTTTTTTTCAAACCGCCAACAGGTGTCCATGGTAATGAATAATTAATAAATAATTGATATTGTTTAGTAACTATCTGTAACTAATAATACTTGTATTTAAAGCTAAAATAATCAAATAAATATTAATATAATAGTATGTAATAATATGTACTCGTTAAAATAATTATGTACACGACATATTTATTTTAACAATTAATATAATTATTATAAAATGTTATTATCATTTTTATATTTTTATACTACCAATTTTCTTCAATATTCATTCAATAACTACTTTGTACAATATATATATTACGTATATATGATGACTGATATAGCATCGGCCATCATCCGAAGTGTAAAACATTACCGTCTTGGCAGCGTTGACGTAAACAGCGTGTAATTACAGTGCCGCTATTGACGAATCGAGGACGAGCGACGTATGTAAAATTGTGGTACTCAGGTGAAACCTCCGCACACGGTGACGGCAGCGATGCAGGATCGAGAGTACGAAAAGGAGGAGGCACTATAGAGTTTGGTGACAGATCATCAGCGTACGTTCTCCGGTACCCCATCGTGTGACGAGTTCAATAGGGTGTCGCACGTTCGTATATAGACGCGTTAGACCCCTTCCGCATGGCGGACAGCCGAACGACACAGGTCTTTTACAATCATGCGGCCCGTCGGAAAAGGTGACACGGTGGCGAGCGATGCTGTCTCGATGACACCAACACAGCAGTTACGGCAATCGTTACTGATTTACGACAGCTCAAGCGGTAGAGAAGTTGGCGTGCGGCGATGAACTATCCGGCGAAAAAGACAACAATGATAAAAATATTAAAAACGTACTGAAGCGTTTAACACCGAGTTGGTTGTCGCGAAGTGGTGACACACTCGAACGCACGCCTATATAAAAACGGCAACGTGGTGTGCGACATTTACGCGTCGCAACGCGAGCGGAGGCTGACGAACGGCCTCACGCAATCGGAGACGCATTAAAATAATACAACTAAGAAGCTAAAGAAGCTATTTAAGGACAAAAAGGTATTTTGTGATCGTACAAAAATACCATGTCGGTGGTAGGAAACGTTTCACCAAGATATATTGTAAAAATAAAAAAAAAAATAGATATAAATCAAATATCATGTGATATGGGACTATGGAAACTCATAACCAAAGGTAAGCAGGCTTTTGAGTGCTGCAGTGTCGGTACTCAACGATATTAATATATATATATATATATCCTGACTGTGGCTGTGGCCTCATCGGCTAATAATTTGATTGGGATTGCCGTTGAACACCGCAACGCTGGCCTGTGAACAATTTTCGCCGCCGTTGTAACGTGCCACTATCATTGTAATATTTGGTACTCTAGTCGGGTGGCGTCTGTGACCGCAGCGCTTTTACAACTAACCACCATGCCACCAAAGTCTTTGGGTGGTTGAATAAAGTACGTAGTTGACATAATAACCTTACTATTGCAGTGGCGTCATTTTTACCGTGCTGGGTATACATTTACATATTTAAAATTCCATATTGTAGTAATTAGGCCCACTTCATAAATTGATTGGCATGAAAAATAGATAGTAATTTTCTCTTAAAGTGACCTGATTTATACGCCATGTGTTATAAAAAATATTTAAATGACGCCACTGAATTATTGCAGCATTTTCTCAATGTCGCAGTCGTCCTGTCCGACGATAACACACGAGGTCGATGCACAGACGACCAGTATATATGTGATGGTAATGCAAATATTGCAAATTACATACAAAGATGAATAGTGAATTGTTGGGCGGCTACGCAATTTACGCACCAAAACGATATATGATTTTAAGCTTACCAATACACTCGTAACTCAATCAACACTAACTAATTTTTGTTATGTTTATGATAGATTTATTTTTTCAATACTTATAAAGCTTGTTTGATTGTCGTATGCCAACGTTTGGAAGGTATATTTAAATATATATTAATTTATATTGGGATAAATAGATGGACTAGTCTCTTTAGAAAACGTTACATCTATTTCTCATTTTTAATGTATGCTAAAATGTTGAACATTGTTATTATTTTGCTTATCCTGTATTCGTGTGTAATATTAATAGTTTTTACTTTTGCCTGCTTAATATTCTTAAAAGATTGAATATAAATTATCTATGAATATTATTTTTTAAATAATTACAGTATCTATTTAATAATATTTTTAATTGAACTAAATTTAAATTGTAGATTTTTGAACTTTTATTTATTGATATAGAGAAAATATAAATAAAATTATTAAGTTTTATAACTTAAAAAAAAAAAAAAATAAATAAATAAATAATAATAATAATTAACCTCTTTTTATTTTTATGCTTATGCGCATATTATAATATTGAGTGACTGGACATAACTCTTTCTAAAAAAACCTGTCTGGAATTGATAAATAATAATAATGTACGTCTGCAGGTTTATAAAGTTATTAATAATTATGAACATTTACAATGAATTCATTATTTTATGATTAAAATTTAGCATATCAATAAAATATAAAAACGTTTTAAGGGTCGTAGATTTTTATATAAGAAAAGACTTTTAAATTTAAAATTGAAATAATATTCTATATTCAAGCTATAATATTATTATATTATTATTATCGTGAACAATAAGTACGGTGTAAAATTAATTTTGCACGTGATTTGTTTATACTATTTACTGTTTTACAGGTTTTATAAAGTAAATATTTAGATTAGAATATGATGTAAGTTTTAAACTTAAAATGGATAAAGTGTAATATTAGGCATAACATGAAATTGTTTGAACATAAAAGTAAAATAAAAACGTGCATACAAACAAAATACCGGCACCTACTAAAGCATTTTTTTAAATGGATTTATCCATAACATTTATGTGTTTTTAAATATCTACTAAAAGATAGACTTTTTATTATCATTATTATTATGATTATTATGATTATTAAAATAAATATTTAAAATGTATGCTTCAAGGCATAATAAACAAATGATGTACATACACAAGATGGATGAAAATACAACAATGATATAATATGTACACGCGGAGTGAACCTATCCAGTAATTAAATCAAACGTTAATGGTTTTTACAAAAAGTTTAATAAATAAATTTTGTTAGATATTATATAAAGTATTATTAAAAATTCAACAATTAAACTATGAAACGATAAAATAGTAATGATTAATTCCCTTACATTCAACATATTATGTATTGCAACGTTAAGCGGTGATTGATCTATATTTAATTTAATATATAATAGTTCATCAATGAATTTATAAATAAAACTACTACGATTTTGAAGTGTTTATATTAGCTTATTAATTTTAAATAATCAACTATATTAATATTCAATAGATATTAACGAAAAGATTAAAGTGGTCATTTCTAGGTACATATAAAATGCAGATAGAATGCTATCCTTCACAATTATATTCTTTCATAATTATTATACGAATCGGGTATACACGCGTAGACGTTTAAAATCACATAATCATCTACGTCATTACATTTTAGGTTAAGAAATTAAAAATCGTCAGTAATTTTTCGAAATTTAAATATTCTGCTAAATAAACAAACAACAACATCATATTTTATTTTGACTATATCCAACATACGATTTTAATATTGTTATGCCTTATGCAAAAGTAAACTTTTAATTTAATCGGCTTCGTGTTTTTTTAGTAAATATTCTAGTGAATACAAGGTTTATATTTATTTGCAAAGTAATACTACACAGACATAGTACAGTAATAGATACACAATGTAGTATGCAAATATTGTTACACAAAAACTGTCATCATTCTTCTTATAATCTATAATTGTATGTATTCTAAGTTAGTGTGGTCTATTGAAATCTTGTGCACTATACGTACGAGCATTGCTCATTTAAATATTACTCTAGATAACTTCCATCGGGATAATTCTGATGAAGTTCCGAACGATGAGTTTATTTTCGCAGCGAACGATGCAGACTAAGTACGGTGCAGTAGTATATAATACTACCTGACAGTACTAACTTGGCTATGAATTTATTAATATAGTTTATATATTTATTGAATTTATATATAATTTATTGATGTTCCACAGTTAATAAAATATCTTATAAATAATGTTAGTCAACGGCATAGCACAATCACAACCCGAACGGCTAGATTACATAAATATAAAATATAAATATATATGCTGTACCACACAGGTGACAAAACAGAATAATAATAATAAAAACAAATGTCAAACAAAAACATTTATGTACGACCTGATAACAACTGATGGCACTGATGGCAAGCGTTGGTGATGACGGTGGCTGTTGTTTCCGTTATTCCGGCACATCCCTAGAACAACAAAGTAGGAACCGACCAGACGGCGACAATCCACCGAACGTCGGTTGTCCAACACGGGTCAACGACCGCGTATACGTACGGGAGTTTTATACAGCAAAAACCTTGTATCGCGGAAACAAGATTAAAACAGTTGAATGCGATTGATTGGATTCCGACGTTATACTGTATAATAGAACGAAAACAACAATCGATCGTGTTCGCGCTTCGTTGGACAAACGAAAAGCGTTTGGTCGCGAACGGCTTTGGTCGCACTGCGAGAATTCGGACGAGCGATTGCACGAAGCGAAAAAGGCTTTTTGTTTGACGCAAAAGCCCGAAAACAATAGATCGTAGACACGGGACTTGTGCGGCACGACGATGAGCGTGAGGCTCGGATGCGCGTAAATCAAAGGCGGAATACGGTGATGACGCAACGGTTTTACGACGACGAACCAAGAAAAAGGGACTGCTACGCTAGACGAACGGTAAAAGATAAGAAACGGGGCGGCGGCGGCGGCGGCGATGGGTATCAGCGGTCATCCGCTAGCCCCCTCCTACGGTCCCTTCGGAAGGACAAAGTTTACATGGAGTGTAGTCTGCTGTGCATCAACAGGGTTGCAAACATTACGACGTAGGACTTGTCGCCGCACCAAATTAAAATATTAAAAGTTTATCCAAGATCCAACAGTTATTAATAATAATACCTAAGTATGTTTATTTAAAATATATATCGTATAGATTTTCGTAACCCAATGCATTCAGGGTTAGCCAATTTTATTTAATATAGGAAATAATATGTTAAATATAAATATTTGTATTCAAACCTTTTCATTTGACTTCTAATATCCCCGGAGATCACGTATTTCACTGCTTTTATTTAACTTGTTAATAAATGATATATAAATTTGCCAATTCGTGAGGTATGTCATTACATTGTTAAAATCTCCAATAATATTACTAAAAAATAGATAAGTATTAACAAGTTAGGGTCACACATTTTCGTTTCGTTCTATAATAGTATTTTTATTATACAGATGATATATATATATATTTTTTTTATATATTATTATTTCGAATGGACCAGTTTGAGTGAATTGTGTACCGTCTTTACTAGTCAGCTGGCAGAATACATCTTTAACATCAATGTTGACGACACAGACTCTAGCTTTACAGGGGTGTATATATTATATTGTATAGTTATACAAATTGTTCACTATTTTATGATGTTATACTTTTTATTATATTTTAAATTTGATTAGACAAGATATTGTATGATACGCCTATCGCTAATTACAATATTATAGTATAAAATTACCTCCTATGCAACATGAAAAAATGAAAATAATTTATTTACACACGCGATTAAAGGTATAGTTAGTACATTGTGATATATCACAGATATAATCTAGTTAATTTAAAATGATGTGTAAATTAATCGAGACTGTCAAACTATATGTTCCCAGGGAAAACTGTGACTACTAATAAATTATATGTAAAGAAAATTAATAATGATAAAAAAATAATCATAGACATAATTGTATTAATATGTCATATTAAGTATTACAAAAACCGAAAACCGCCCAACTATGAAAAGCTATATTTCGCTAACGAACTAATGAAAAACAATATCTTTTATATTGATTGAAGTTGAATACAATGTATTTATAAACCTTTGGTATTATAAAGGCTTAATACCAATTTAGTTCAATGTCATATGCAAGTGCCATTGTACACTTACATTTCGGGGAGAGAGATTCTTAATCCATATGAAAATTTTGCAAATTACTGCCCATCCATCCTATTCTACTGCTGCTATACTCTTTAGTACCTATATCTAATTGGCGGTTGCATATTTTTCTTGTAGACTATATTATAAGTCATTAATTTTTAATAATAGATTTAATAACTCAAAAATAAAATAATAAAACAGTAATTCATTGTGTAAGTATGATTTTCAATTGATTCGTATTTTAATAACAAATCAAAGTATATAATATAATTACAGTTATATCCCTCGTTATCCGCGTTTTCTTTATCCGCGGTTGGGTCCACGATAACATATTATTGCGTATGACCTAACCTTGCGATTGCGATAACGTTTCAGCGTTATTAAATGAACAATGCAGAAATTTATTTTTGACAATTCTAGATAATTGTTATATCCCTATAGGTATAACACATATATATTATACGTACTTACTACTTACTACTCACTGTCACATAAGGATGAAAAAATTATAATATCGCTGAATGTCTTGTCAACATCAAAGAATCACTTGACGAAATTCAACCCACCACTATAAATGCTTTAATTGTATGAATTAAACAATTATTAATTGATTAATAATTGATTTTTCAAATTAAAAAAAAATAAACCTAACCTCCCTTTTTACGTTGATTTATGGTCTGGTTATCCGCGGTTTTCTTATCCACGCAAGTTTGCTGGAACGTAAATTCCGCGGATAACGAAAGATTACTGTAATAAAAAAAAAAAAAATAAATCAATTATCATCAAACCTATTTAGGCTAACAACATTATATTTTGATTATAAAAAACGGTGTAAATGTAGAATACAAATAATTATCTTCAGAAAAAAATTTGCCATATGAGCTAACGTGAGTAGGTAAAATACGTTTTTATAAATAAAACAATGTATATAAATGAAAAACAAAAGATATTTTGAACAACAATCATAAGAAGAAAACAAGGCTAGTAAAAAGGAAAGCAAAAAAACAAATATATCAGTGGAAACTCACGAAACTAGGCGAAGGGGGAAGATACGAGATGGCGATTCGGTGCGAAACAGCAATGCTCCGTCACGTATTCCCTCCTTACCTAATTTCGTCGCCGTCTCAACGCACGCACCTCCGAAGGTCCCTTGTTCAGGTTTCCAAGTATTTAGAGTCATCGCGTGTACGCTTCTGTCTGAAAAATACGTAAATTTAGATTTTTTGGTGAAAAACGTCAATAAATGAAAAAGGGCCATGGGCTGCCGTAGAATAAAAAAAAAATATCAACTATTTGGTGTTTTTTTGCGAGTAAACCGTTTGAGGGACCCGTCCGACAAGGCGTGTAAAGTATTAGTGTCTAAAAATAAATTCTTCGCCACGAAAACTTGCAAAACATTATTTTTCAAAACAGTGGTTTTACCGTACTTAGGTGGTTTAAATTTGGATTTTCTGCAATTTTCTGTTATAGGAGGAAGGTCCGACGGTCTGTTGTACAGATTTTCCGTTTTTAGAGTCATCGCGTGTACGCTCCCGTCTTAATAATACGTAAATTTAGATTTTAAGTTGAAAAACTCCAATAAATGACCACAGGCCGTAGCCTCCCGTAGTATAAACCAAAAATATCGACTATTTGGTGTTTTTTTGCGCGTAAACCGTTTTAGGGGCCCGTCTGACAATGCGTATAAAGTTTTACAGTCGAAAAATAAATCCTTCACCACGAAAACTTGCAAAGCATTATTTTTCAAAAAAGTGGTTTTTACCGTACTTAGGTGGTTTAAATTTGGATTTTCGGAAATTTTCTGATATAGGAGGAAGGTCCGACGGTCTGTTGTACAGGTTTCAAGTTTTTAGAGTCATCGCGTGTTCGCTTCCGTCAGAAAATACGTAAATTTAGATTTTTTGGTGAAAAACGTCAATAAATGAACAGAAATAGTGGGGGGCCGTAATATAAAAAAAAAATATCGACTATTTGGCGTTTTTTTGCCCGTAAACTGTTTTAGGGACCTGTCTGACAATGCGTATAAAGTTTTACAGTCGAAAAATAAATCCTTCACCACGAAAACTTGCAAAGCATTATTTTTCAAAAAAGTGGTTTTTACCGTACTTAGGTGGTTTAAATTTGGATTTTCGGAAATTTTCTGATATAGGAGGAGATCCGACGGTCTTTGTACAGGTTTCAAGTTTTTAGAGTCATCGCGTGTTCGCTTCCGTCAGAAAATACGTAAATTTAGATTTTTTGGTGAAAAACGTCAATAAATGAACAGAAATCGTGGGGGGCCGTAATATAAAAAAAAAATATCGACTATTTGATGTTTTTTTGCGAGTAAACCGTTTTAGAGACCTGTCTGACAATGCGTATAAAGTATTAGAGTCGAAAATTAAATCCTTCACCACGAAAACTTGCAAACAATAATTTTTCAAAAAAGTGGTTTTTACCGTACTTAGGTGGTTTAAATTTGGATTTTCGGGAATTTTCTGATATGGGAGGAGGTCCGACGTCTGTTGTACAGTTTCAAGTTTTTAGAGTCATCGCGTGTTCGCTTCCGTCAGAAAATACGTAAATTTAGATTTTTTGGTGAAAAACGTCAATAAATGAACAGAAATCGTGGGGGGCCGTAATATAAAAAAAAAATATCGACTATTTGGTGTTTTTTTGCGAGTACACCGTTTTAGAGACCTGTCTGACAATGCGTATAAAGTTTTAGAGTCGAAAATTAAATCCTTCACCACGAAAACTTGCAAACAATAATTTTTAAAAAAGTGGTTTTTACCGTACTTAGGTGGTTTAAATTTGGATTTTCGGGAATTTTCTGATATGGGAGGAAGGTCCGACGGTCTGTTGTACAGGTTTCAAGTTTTTAGAGTCATCGCGTGTTCGCTTCCGTCTGAAAAATACGTAAATTTAGATTTTTTGGTGAAAAACGTCAATAAATGAACAGAAATAGTGGGGGGCCGTAATATAAAAAAAAAATATCGAGTATTTGGCGTTTTTTTGTCCGTAAACTGTTTTAGGGACCTGTCTAACAATGCGTATAAAGTTTTAGAGTCGAAAAATAAATCCTTCACCACGAAAACTTGCAAAGCATTATTTTTCAAAAAAGTGGTTTTTACCGTACTTAGGTGGTTTAAATTTGGATTTTCGGAAATTTTCTGATATGGGAGGAAGGTCCGACGGTCCGTTGTACAGGTTTCAAGTTTTTAGAGTTATCGCGTGTTCGCTTCCGTCTGAAAAATACGTAAATTTAGATTTTTTGGTGAAAAACGTCAATAAATGAACAGAAATCGTGGGGGGCCGTAATATAAAAAAAAAATATCGACTATTTAGCGTTTTTTTGCCCGTAAACTGTTTTAGGGACCTGTCTGACAATGCGTATAAAGTTTTAGAGTCGAAAAATAAATCCTTCACCACGAAAACTTGCAAAGTATTATTTTTCAAAAAAGTGGTTTTTACAGTACTTAGGTGGTTTAAATTTGGATTTTCGGAAATTTTCTGATATGGAAGGAAGGTCCGACGGTCCGTTGCACAGGTTTCAAGTTTTTAGAGTTATCGCGTGTTCGCTTCCGTCTGAAAAATACGTAAATTTAGATTTTTTGGTGAAAAACGTCAATAAATGAACAGAAATAGTGGGGGGCCGTAATATAAAAAAAAAATATCGACTATTTGGTGTTTTTTTGCGCGTGAACCGTTTTAGGGACCTGTCTGACAATGCGTATAAAGTTTTAGCAGTCGAAAAATAAATCCTTCACCACGAAAACTTGCAAAGCATTATTTTTCAAAAAAGTGGTTTTTACCGTACTTAGGTGGTTTAAATTTGGATTTTCGGAATTTTCTGATATGGGAGGAAGGTCCGACGGTCTGTTGTACAGGTTTCAAGTTTTTAGAGTCATCGCGTGTTCG
Organism: Rhopalosiphum maidis; assembly: GCF_003676215.2. Taxonomy (NCBI): domain Eukaryota; kingdom Metazoa; phylum Arthropoda; class Insecta; order Hemiptera; family Aphididae; genus Rhopalosiphum; species Rhopalosiphum maidis. The sequence goes on along the minus strand of NC_040877.1, from coordinate 972,708 downwards.
CTTCCGTCTGAAAAATACGTAAATTTAGATTTTTTGGTGAAAAACGTCAATAAATGAACAGAAATAGTGGGGGGCCGTAATATAAAAAAAAATATCGACTATTTGGCGTTTTTTTGTCGCGTAAACTGTTTTAGGGACCTGTCTGACAATGCGTATAAAGTTTTAGAGTCGAAAAATAAATCCTTCACCACGAAAACTTGCAAAGCATTATTTTTCAAAAAAGTGGTTTTTACCGTACTTAGGTGGTTTAAATTTGGATTTTCGGAAATTTTCTGATATGGGAGGAAGGTCCGACGGTCCGTTGTACAGGTTTCAAGTTTTAGAGTTATCGCGTGTTCGCTTCCGTCTGAAAAATACGTAAATTTAGATTTTTTGGTGAAAAACGTCAATAAATGAACAGAAATCGTGGGGGGCCGTAATATAAAAAAAAAATATCGACTATTTAGCGTTTTTTTGCCCGTAAACTGTTTTAGGGACCTGTCTGACAATGCGTATAAAGTTTTAGAGTCGAAAAATAAATCCTTCACCACGAAAACTTGCAAAGCATAATTTTTCAAAAAAGTGGTTTTTACCGTACTTAGGTGGTTTAAATTTTGATTTTCGGAAATTTTCTGATATGGGAGGAAGGTCCGACGGTCTGTTGTACAGGTTTCAAGTTTTTAGAGTCATCGCGTGTTCGCTTCCGTCTGAAAAATACGTAAATTTAGATTTTTTGGTGAAAAACGTCAATAAATGAACAGAAATCGTGGGGGGCCGTAATATAAAAAAAAATATCGACTATTTGGTGTTTTTTTGCGCGTAAACCGTTTAGGGACCTGTCTGACAATGCGTATAAAGTTTTAGAGTCGAAAAATAAATCCTTCACCACGAAAACTTGCAAAGCATTATTTTTCAAAAAAGTGGTTTTTACCGTACTTAGGTGGTTTAAATTTGGATTTTCGGAAATTTTCTGATATGGGAGGAAGGTCCGACGGTCTGTTGTACAGGTTTCAAGTTTTTAGAGTTCATCGCGTGTATCGCTTCCGTCTGAAAAATACGTAAATTTAGATTTTTTGGTGAAAAACGTCAATAAATGAACAGAAATCGTGGGGGGCCGTAATATAAAAAAAAATATCGACTATTTGGCGTTTTTTTTGCGCGTAAACCTGTTTTAGGGACCTGTCTGACAATGCGTATAAAGTTTTAGAGTCGAAAAATAAATCCTTCACCACGAAAACTTGCAAAGCATTATTTTTCAAAAAAGTGGTTTTTACCGTACTTAGGTGGTTTAAATTTGGATTTTCGGAAATTTTCTGATATGGGAGGAAGGTCCGACGGTCTGTTGTACAGGTTTCAAGTTTTTAGAGTCATCGCGTGTACGCTTCCGTCTTAAAAATACGTAAATTTAGATTTTTAGGTGAAAAACGTCAATAAATGAACAGAAATCGTGGGCTGCCGTAGTATAAAAAAAAAATATCGACTATTTGGCGTTTTTTTGTGTCGTAAACCGTTTTAGGGACCTGTCTGACAATGCGTATAAAGTTTTAGAGTCGAAAAATAAATCCTTCACCACGAAAACTTGCAAAGCATTATTTTTCAAAAAAGTGGTTTTTACCGTACTTAGGTGGTTTAAATTTGGATTTTCGGAAATTTTCTGATATGGGAGGAAGGTCCGACGGTCTGTTGTACAGGTTTCAAGTTTTTAGAGTCATCGCGTGTACGCTTCCGTCTGAAAAATACGTAAATTTAGATTTTTTGGTGAAAAACGTCAATAAATGAACAGAAATCGTGGGGGGCCGTAATATAAAAAAAAATATCGACTATTTGGCGTTTTTTTGCGCGTAAACTGTTTTAGGGACCTGTCTGACAATGCGTATAAAGTTTTAGAGTCGAAAAATAAATCCTTCACCACGAAAACTTGCAAAGCATTATTTTCAAAAAAGTGGTTTTTACCGTACTTAGGTGGTTTAAATTTGGATTTTCGGAAATTTTCTGATATGGAGGAAGGTCCGACGGTCTGTTGTACAGGTTTCAAGTTTTTAGAGTCATCGCGTGTTCGCTTCCGTCTGAAAAATACGTAAATTTAGATTTTTTGGTGAAAAACGTCAATAAATGAACAGAAATCGTGGGGGGCCGTAATATAAAAAAAAATATCGACTATTTGGCGTTTTTTTGCGCGTAAACCGTTTTAGGGACCTGTCTGACAATGCGTATAAAGTTTTAGAGTCGAAAATAAATCCTTCACCACGAAAACTTGCAAAGCATTATTTTTCAAAAAAGTGGTTTTTACCGTACTTAGGTGGTTTAAATTTGGATTTTCGGAAATTTTCTGATATGGGAGGAAGGTCCGACGGTCTGTTGTACAGGTTCTCAAGTTTTTAGAGTCATCGCGTGTTCGCTTCCGTCTGAAAATACGTAAATTTAGATTTTTTGGTGAAAAACGTCAATAAATGAACAGAAATCGTGGGGGGCCGTAATATAAAAAAAAATATCGACTATTTGGCGTTTTTTTGCGCGTAAACCGTTTTAGGGACCTGTCTGACAATGCGTATAAAGTTTTAGAGTCGAAAATAAATCCTTCACCACGAAAACTTGCAAAGCATTATTTTTCAAAAAAGTGGTTTTTACCGTACTTAGGTGGTTTAAATTTGGATTTTCGGAAATTTTCTGATATGGGAGGAAGGTCCGACGGTCTGTTGTACAGGTCTCAAGTTTTTAGAGTCATCGCGTGTTCGCTTCCGTCTGAAAAATACGTAAATTTAGATTTTTTGGTGAAAAACGTCAATAAATGAACAGAAATCGTGGGGGGCCGTAATATAAAAAAAAATATCGACTATTTGGCGTTTTTTTGCGCGTAAACCGTTTTAGGGACCTGTCTGACAATGCGTATAAAGTTTTAGAGTCGAAAAATAAATCCTTCACCACGAAAACTTGCAAAGCATTATTTTTCAAAAAAGTGGTTTTTACCGTACTTAGGTGGTTTAAATTTGGATTTTCGGAAATTTTCTGATATGGGAGGAAGGTCCGACGGTCTGTTGTACAGGTCTCAAGTTTTTAGAGTCATCGCGTGTATGCTTCCGTCTGAAAAATACGTAATTTAGATTTTTGGTGAAAAACGTCAATAAATGAACAGAAATCGTGGGGGGCCGTAATATAAAAAAAAAATATCGACTATTTGGCGTTTTTTTGCGCGTAAACCGTTTTAGGGACCTGTCTGACAATGCGTATAAAGTTTTAGAGTCGAAAATAAATCCTTCACCACGAAAACTTGCAAAGCATTATTTTTCAAAAAAGTGGTTTTTACCGTACTTAGGTGGTTTAAATTTGGATTTTCGGAAATTTTCTGATATGGGAGGAAGGTCCGACGGTCTGTTGTACAGGTCTCAAGTTTTTAGAGTCATCGCGTGTACGCTTCCGTCTGAAAAATACGTAAATTTAGATTTTTAGGTGAAAAACGGCAATAAATGAACAGAAATCGTGGCGGGCCGTAATATAAAAAAAAATATCGACTATTTGGCGTTTTTTTGCGCGTAAACCGTTTTAGGGACCTGTCTGACAATGCGTATAAAGTTTTAGAGTCGAAAAATAAATCCTTCACCACGAAAACTTGCAAAGCATTATTTTTCAAAAAAGTGGTTTTACCGTACTTAGGTGGTTTAAATTTGGATTTTCGGAAATTTTCTGATATGGGAGGAAGGTCCGAGGGTCTGTTGTACAGGTCTCAAGTTTTTAGAGTCATCGCGTGTATGCTTCCGTCTGAAAAATACGTAAATTTAGATTTTTTGGTGAAAAACGTGCAATAAATGAACGAAATCGTGGGGGGCCGTAATATAAAAAAAAAATATCGACTATTTGGCGTTTTTTTGCGCGTAACCGTTTTAGTGACCTGTCTGACAATGCGTATAAAGTTTTAGAGTCGAAAAATAAATCCTTCACCACGAAAACTTGCAAAGCATTATTTTTCAAAAAAGTGGTTTTTACCGTACTTAGGTGGTTTAAATTTGGATTTTCGGAAATTTTCTGATATGGGAGGAAGGTCCGAGGTCTGTTGTACAGGTCTCAAGTTTTTAGAGTCATCGCGTGTATGCTTCCGTCTGAAAAATACGTAAATTTAGATTTTTTGGTGAAAAACGTGCAATAAATGAACAGAAATCGTGGGGGGCCGTAATATAAAAAAAAATATCGACTATTTGGCGTTTTTTTGCGCGTAAACCGTTTTAGGGACCTGTCTGACAATGCGTATAAAGTTTTAGAGTCGAAAAATAAATCCTTCACCACGAAAACTTGCAAAGCATTATTTTTCAAAAAAGTGGTTTTTACCGTACTTAGGTGGTTTAAATTTGGATTTTCGGAAATTTTCTGATATGGGAGGAAGGTCCGACGGTCTGTTGTACAGGTCTCAAGTTTTTAGAGTCATCGCGTGTATGCTTCCGTCTGAAAAATACGTAAATTTAGATTTTTGGTGAAAAACGTGAATAAATGAACAGAAATCGTGGGGGGCCGTAATATAAAAAAAAATATCGACTATTTGGCGTTTTTTTGCGCGTAAACCGTTTTAGGGACCTGTCTGACAATGCGTATAAAGTTTTAGAGTCGAAAAATAAATCCTTCACCACGAAAACTTGCAAAGCATTATTTTTCAAAAAAGTGGTTTTTACCGTACTTAGGTGGTTTAAATTTGGATTTTCGGAAATTTTCTGATATGGGAGGAAGGTCCGACGGTCCTGTGTACAGGTTTTCAAGTTTTTAGAGTCATCGCGTGTACGCTTCCGTCTGAAAAATACGTAAATTTAGATTTTTTAGGTGAAAAACGTGCAATAAATGAACGAAATCGTGGGGGCCGTAATATAAAAAAAAATATCGACTATTTGGCGTTTTTTTGCGCGTAAACCGTTTTAGTGACCTGTCTGACAATGCGTATAAAGTTTTAGAGTCGAAAAATAAATCCTTCACCACGAAAACTTGCAAAGCATTATTTTTCAAAAAAGTGGTTTTTACCGTACTTAGGTGGTTTAAATTTGGATTTTCGGAAATTTTCTGATATGGGAGGAAGGTCCGACGGTCCTGTTGTACAGGTTTCAAGTTTTTAGAGTCATCGCGTGTACTGCTTCCGTCTGAAAATACGTAAATTTAGATTTTTAGGTGAAAAACGTGAATAAATGAACGAAATCGTGGGGGCCGTAATATAAAAAAAAATATCGACTATTTGGCGTTTTTTTTGAGCGTAAAACCGTTTAGGGACCTGTCTGACAATGCGTATAAAGTTTTAGAGTCGAAAAATAAATCCTTCACCACGAAAACTTGCAAAGCATTATTTTTCAAAAAAGTGGTTTTTACCGTACTTAGGTGGTTTAAATTTGGATTTTCGGAAATTTTCTGATATGGGAGGAAGGTCCGACGGTCTGTTGTACAGGTTTCAAGTTTTTAGAGTCATCGCGTGTACGCTTCCGTCTGAAAAATACGTAAATTTAGATTTTTTGGTGAAAAACGTAAATAAATGAACAGAAATCGTGGGGGGCCGTAATATAAAAAAAAATATCGACTATTTGGCGTTTTTTTGCGCGTAAACCGTTTTAGTGACCTGTCTGACAATGCGTATAAAGTTTTAGAGTCGAAAAATAAATCCTTCACCACGAAAACTTGCAAAGCATTATTTTTCAAAAAAGTGGTTTTTACCGTACTTAGGTGGTTTAAATTTGGATTTTCGGAAATTTTCTGATATGGGAGGAAGGTCCGAGGTCTGTTGTACAGGTCTCAAGTTTTTAGAGTCATCGCGTGTATGCTTCCGTCTGAAAAATACGTAAATTTAGATTTTTTGGTGAAAAACGTGAATAAATGAACGAAAATCGTGGGGGGCCGTAATATAAAAAAAAATATCGACTATTTGGCGTTTTTTTTGCGCGTAAACCGTTTTAGGGACCTGTCTGACAATGCGTATAAAGTTTTAGAGTCGAAAAATAAATCCTTCACCACGAAAACTTGCAAAGCATTATTTTTCAAAAAAGTGGTTTTACCGTACTTAGGTGGTTTAAATTTGGATTTTCGGAAATTTTCTGATATGGGAGGAAGGTCCGAGGGTCTGTTGTACAGGTCTCAAGTTTTTAGAGTCATCGCGTGTATGCTTCCGTCTGAAAAATACGTAAATTTAGATTTTTTGGTGAAAAACGTGAATAAATGAACGAAAATCGTGGGGGGCCGTAATATAAAAAAAAATATCGACTATTTGGCGTTTTTTTGCGCGTAAACCGTTTTAGGGACCTGTCTGACAATGCGTATAAAGTTTTAGAGTCGAAAAATAAATCCTTCACCACGAAAACTTGCAAAGCATTATTTTTCAAAAAAGTGGTTTTTACCGTACTTAGGTGGTTTAAATTTGGATTTTCGGAAATTTTCTGATATGGGAGGAAGGTCCGAGGGTCTGTTGTACAGGTCTCAAGTTTTTAGAGTCATCGCGTGTATGCTTCCGTCTGAAAAATACGTAAATTTAGATTTTTTGGTGAAAAACGTGAATAAATGAACGAAAATCGTGGGGGGCCGTAATATAAAAAAAAAATATCGACTATTTGGCGTTTTTTTGCGCGTAAACCGTTTAGGGACCTGTCTGACAATGCGTATAAAGTTTTAGAGTCGAAAAATAAATCCTTCACCACGAAAACTTGCAAAGCATTATTTTTCAAAAAAGTGGTTTTTACCGTACTTAGGTGGTTTAAATTTGGATTTTCGGAAATTTTCTGATATGGGAGGAAGGTCCGTCGGTCCTGTTGTACAGGTTCTCACGTTTTTAGAGTCATCACTCGTACGCTTCCGTCTTAAAAATACGTAAATTTAGATTTTAAGTTGAAAAACGGCAAAAAATGATCACAGGCCGTGGCCTGCCGTAGTATAAAAAAAAATATCGACTATTTGCGTTTTTTTGCGCGTAACCGTTTTAGTGACCTGTCTGACAATGCGTATAAAGTTTTAGAGTCGAAAATAAATCCTTCACCACGAAAACTTGCAAAGCATTATTTTTCAAAAAAGTGGTTTTTACCGTACTTAGGTGGTTTAAATTTGGATTTTCGGAAATTTCTGATATGGGAGGAAGGTCCGAGGGTCTGTTGTACAGGTCTCAAGTTTTTAGAGTCATCGCGTGTATGCTTCCGTCTGAAAATACGTAAATTTAGATTTTTTGGTGAAAAACGTGAATAAATGAACGAAAATCGTGGGGGGCCGTAATATAAAAAAAAAATATCGACTATTTGGCGTTTTTTTGCGCGTAAACCGTTTTAGGGACCTGTCTGACAATGCGTATAAAGTTTTAGAGCTCGAAAATAAATCCTTCACCACGAAAACTTGCAAAGCATTATTTTTCAAAAAGTGGTTTTACCGTACTTAGGTGGTTTAAATTTGGATTTTCGGAAATTTTCTGATATGGGAGGAAGGTCCGAGGTCTGTGTACAGGTTTTCACGTTTTTAGAGTCATCGCGTGTACGCTTCCGTCTTAAAAATACGTAAATTTAGATTTTAAGGTGAAAAAGGCAAAAAATGACAACAGGCGTGGCCTGCCGTAGTATAAAAAAAAATATCGACTATTTGGCGTTTTTTTTGCGCGTAAACCGTTTTAGGGACCTGTCTGACAATGCGTATAAAGTTTTAGAGTCGAAAAATAAATCCTTCACCACGAAAACTTGCAAAGCATTATTTTTCAAAAAGTGGTTTTTACCGTACTTAGGTGGTTTAAATTTGGATTTTCGGAAATTTTCTGATATGGAGGAAGGTCCGAGCGGTCCCTTGTACAGGTTTCACGTTTTTAGAGTCATCGCGTGTACGCTTCCGTCTTAAAAATACGTAAATTTAGATTTTAAGGTGAAAAACGGCAAAAAATGAACACAGGCCGTGGCCTGCCGTAGTATAAAAAAAAAATATCGACTATTTGGCGTTTTTTTGCGCGTAAACCGTTTTAGTGACCTGTCTGACAATGCGTATAAAGTTTTAGAGTCGAAAAATAAATCCTTCACCACGAAAACTTGCAAAGCATTATTTTTCAAAAAAGTGGTTTTTACCGTACTTAGGTGGTTTAAATTTGGATTTTCGGAAATTTTCTGATATGGGAGGAAGGTCCGAGGGTCTGTTGTACAGGTCTCAAGTTTTTAGAGTCATCGCGTGTATGCTTCCGTCTGAAAAATACGTAAATTTAGATTTTTTGGTGAAAAACGTGAATAAATGAACGAAAATCGTGGGGGGCCGTAATATAAAAAAAAATATCGACTATTTGGCGTTTTTTTGCGCGTAAACCGTTTTAGTGACCTGTCTGACAATGCGTATAAAGTTTTAGAGTCGAAAAATAAATCCTTCACCACGAAAACTTGCAAAGCATTATTTTTCAAAAAAGTGGTTTTTACCGTACTTAGGTGGTTTAAATTTGGATTTTCGGAAATTTTCTGATATGGGAGGAAGGTCCGAGGGTCTGTTGTACAGGTCTCAAGTTTTTAGAGTCATCGCGTGTATGCTTCCGTCTGAAAAATACGTAAATTTAGATTTTTTGGTGAAAAACGTGAATAAATGAACGAAAATCGTGGGGGGCCGTAATATAAAAAAAAAATATCGACTATTTGGCGTTTTTTTGCGCGTAAACCGTTTTAGTGACCTGTCTGACAATGCGTATAAAGTTTTAGAGTCGAAAAATAAATCCTTCACCACGAAAACTTGCAAAGCATTATTTTTCAAAAAAGTGGTTTTTACCGTACTTAGGTGGTTTAAATTTGGATTTTCGGAAATTTTCTGATATGGGAGGAAGGTCCGAGGTCTGTTGTACAGGTCTCAAGTTTTTAGAGTCATCGCGTCGTACGCTTCCGTCTGAAAAATACGTAAATTTAGATTTTTAGGTGAAAAACGGCAATAAATGATCAAAGGCCGTGGCGGGCCGTAGTATAAAAAAAAATATCGACTATTTGGCGTTTTTTTGCGCGTAAACCGTTTTAGTGACCTGTCTGACAATGCGTATAAAGTTTTAGAGTCGAAAATAAATCCTTCACCACGAAAACTTGCAAAGCATTATTTTTCAAAAAGTGGTTTTACCGTACTTAGGTGGTTTAAATTTGGATTTTCGGAAATTTTCTGATATGGGAGGAAGGTCCGAGGGTCTGTTGTACAGGTCTCAAGTTTTTAGAGTCATCGCGTGTATGCTTCCGTCTGAAAAATACGTAAATTTAGATTTTTTGGTGAAAAACGTGAATAAATGAACGAAAATCGTGGGGGGCCGTAATATAAAAAAAAAATATCGACTATTTGGCGTTTTTTTGCGCGTAAACCGTTTTAGGGACCTGTCTGACAATGCGTATAAAGTTTTAGAGTCGAAAAATAAATCCTTCACCACGAAAACTTGCAAAGCATTATTTTTCAAAAAAGTGGTTTTTACCGTACTTAGGTGGTTTAAATTTGGATTTTCGGAAATTTTCTGATATGGGAGGAAGGTCCGACGGTCCTGTTGTACAGGTTTCAAGTTTTTAGAGTCATCGCGTGTACGCTTCCGTCTTAAAAATACGTAAATTTAGATTTTTAGGTGAAAAACGGCAATAAATGAACAGAAATCGTGGGCGGCCGTAGTATAAAAAAAAATATCGACTATTTGGCGTTTTTTTGCGCGTAAACCGTTTTAGGGACCTGTCTGACAATGCGTATAAAGTTTTAGAGTCGAAAAATAAATCCTTCACCACGAAAACTTGCAAAGCATTATTTTTCAAAAAAGTGGTTTTACCGTACTTAGGTGGTTTAAATTTGGATTTTCGGAAATTTTCTGATATAGGAGGAAGGTCCGTCGGTCCCTTGTACAGGTTTTCACGTTTTTAGAGTCATCGCGTGTACGCTTCCGTCTTAAAAATACGTAAATTTAGATTTTAAGGTGAAAAACGGCAAAAAATGAACACAGGCCGTGGCCTGCCGTAGTATAAAAAAAAAATATCGACTATTTGGCGTTTTTTTGCGCGTAAACCGTTTTAGGGACCTGTCTGACAATGCGTATAAAGTTTTAGAGTCGAAAAATAAATCCTTCACCACGAAAACTTGCAAAGCATTATTTTTCAAAAAAGTGGTTTTTACCGTACTTAGGTGGTTTAAATTTGGATTTTCGGAAATTTTCTGATATGGGAGGAAGGTCCGAAGGTCCTTTGTACAGGTTTCAAGTTTTTAGAGTCATCGCGTGTACGCTTCCGTCTTAAAAATACGTAAATTTAGATTTTAAGGTGAAAAACGGCAATAAATGAACAGAAATCGTGGGGGGCCGTAATATAAAAAAAAATATCGACTATTTGGCGTTTTTTTTGCGCGTAAACCGTTTAGTGACCTGTCTGACAATGCGTATAAAGTTTTAGAGTCGAAAAATAAATCCTTCACCACGAAAACTTGCAAAGCATTATTTTCAAAAAAGTGGTTTTACCGTACTTAGGTGGTTTAAATTTGGATTTTCGGAAATTTTCTGATATGGGAGGAAGGTCCGAAGGTCTGTTGTACAGGTCTCAAGTTTTTAGAGTCATCGCGTGTACGCTTCCGTCTGAAAAATACGTAAATTTAGATTTTAAGTTGAAAAACGGCAAAAAATGATCACAGGCCGTGGCCTGCCGTAGTATAAAAAAAAAATATCGACTATTTGGAGTTTTTTTGTGTGTTAACCGTTTTTGTGACCCGTCTGACAATGCGTGTACAGTTTTAGAGTCGAAATATAAATCCTTCACCACGAAAACTTGCAAAGCATTATTTTTCAAAAAAGTGGTTTTTACCGTACTTAGGTGGTTTAAATTTGGATTTTCGGAAATTTTCTGATATGGGAGGAAGGTCCGAGGGTCTGTTGTACAGGTCTCAAGTTTTTAGAGTCATCGCGTGTATGCTTCCGTCTGAAAAATACGTAAATTTAGATTTTTTGGTGAAAAACGTGAATAAATGAACGAAAATCGTGGGGGGCCGTAATATAAAAAAAAATATCGACTATTTGGCGTTTTTTTGCGCGTAAACCGTTTTAGTGACCTGTCTGACAATGCGTATAAAGTTTTAGAGTCGAAAAATAAATCCTTCACCACGAAAACTTGCAAAGCATTATTTTTCAAAAAAGTGGTTTTTACCGTACTTAGGTGGTTTAAATTTGGATTTTCGGAAATTTTCTGATATGGGAGGAAGGTCCGAGGGTCTGTTGTACAGGTCTCAAGTTTTTAGAGTCATCGCGTGTATGCTTCCGTCTGAAAAATACGTAAATTTAGATTTTTTGGTGAAAAACGTGAATAAATGAACGAAAATCGTGGGGGGCCGTAATATAAAAAAAAATATCGACTATTTGGCGTTTTTTTGCGCGTAAACCGTTTTAGTGACCTGTCTGACAATGCGTATAAAGTTTTAGAGTCGAAAAATAAATCCTTCACCACGAAAACTTGCAAAGCATTATTTTCAAAAAAGTGGTTTTTACCGTACTTAGGTGGTTTAAATTTGGATTTTCGGAAATTTTCTGATATGGGAGGAAGGTCCGAGGTCTGTTGTACAGGTTTCAAGTTTTTAGAGTCATCGCGTGTATGCTTCCGTCTGAAAAATACGTAAATTTAGATTTTTTGGTGAAAAACGTGAATAAATGAACAGAAATCGTGGGGGGCCGTAATATAAAAAAAAAATATCGACTATTTGGCGTTTTTTTGCGCGTAAACCGTTTTAGTGACCTGTCTGACAATGCGTATAAAGTTTTAGAGTCGAAAAATAAATCCTTCACCACGAAAACTTGCAAAGCATTATTTTTCAAAAAAGTGGTTTTACCGTACTTAGGTGGTTTAAATTTGGATTTTCGGAAATTTTCTGATATGGGAGGAAGGTCCGAAGGTCTGTTGTACAGGTCTCAAGTTTTTAGAGTCATCGCGTGTACGCTTCCGTCTGAAAAATACGTAAATTTAGATTTTAAGTTGAAAAACGGCAAAAAATGAACACAGGCCGTGGCGGGCCGTAGTATAAAAAAAAATATCGACTATTTGGCGTTTTTTTGCGCGTTAACCGTTTTAGTGACCGTCTGACAATGCGTGTACAGTTTTAGAGTCGAAAAATAAATCCTTCACCACGAAAACTTGCAAAGCATTATTTTTCAAAAAAGTGGTTTTTACCGTACTTAGGTGGTTTAAATTTGGATTTTCGGAAATTTTCTGATATGGGAGGAAGGTCCGAGGGTCTGTTGTACAGGTCTCAAGTTTTTAGAGTCATCGCGTGTATGCTTCCGTCTGAAAAATACGTAAATTTAGATTTTTTGGTGAAAAACGTGAATAAATGAACGAAAATCGTGGGGGGCCGTAATATAAAAAAAAATATCGACTATTTGGCGTTTTTTTGCGCGTAAACCGTTTTAGGGACCTGTCTGACAATGCGTATAAAGTTTTAGAGTCGAAAAATAAATCCTTCACCACGAAAACTTGCAAAGCATTATTTTTCAAAAAAGTGGTTTTTACCGTACTTAGGTGGTTTAAATTTGGATTTTCGGAAATTTTCTGATATGGGAGGAAGGTCCGAGGGTCTGTTGTACAGGTCTCAAGTTTTTAGAGTCATCGCGTGTATGCTTCCGTCTGAAAAATACGTAAATTTAGATTTTTTGGTGAAAAACGTGAATAAATGAACGAAAATCGTGGGGGGCCGTAATATAAAAAAAAATATCGACTATTTGGCGTTTTTTTGCGCGTAAACCGTTTTAGTGACCTGTCTGACAATGCGTATAAAGTTTTAGAGTCGAAAAATAAATCCTTCACCACGAAAACTTGCAAAGCATTATTTTTCAAAAAAGTGGTTTTTACCGTACTTAGGTGGTTTAAATTTGGATTTTCGGCAATTTTCTGATATAGGAGGAAGGTCCGTCGGTCCCTTGTACAGGTTTTCACGTTTTTAGAGTCATCACTCGTACGCTTCCGTCTTAAAAATACGTAAATTTAGATTTTAAGTTGAAAAACGGCAAAAAATGATCACAGGCCGTGGCCTGCCGTAGTATAAAAAAAAATATCGACTATTTGGAGTTTTTTTGTGTGTTAACCGTTTTAGTGACCCCTCTGACAATGCGTGTACAGTTTCAGATTCCAAAAACAAATCCTAAACCACGATAACATGCAAAACATTATTTTTCAAAAAAGTGGTTTTACCGTACTTAGGTGGTTTTAAATTGGATTTTCGGCAATTTTCTGATATAGGAGGAAGGTCCGTCGGTCCCATGTACAGGTTTTCACGTTTTTAGAGTCATCGCTCGTACGCTTCCGTCTTAAAAATACGAAAATTTAGATTTAAAGGTGAAAAACGGCAAAAAATGAACACAGGCCGTGGCCTGCCGTAGTATAAAAAAAAAATATCGACTATTTGGTGTTTTTTTGCGCGTAAACCGTTTGAGGGACCCGTCCGACAATGCGTGTAATGTTTTAGGCTCGAAAAGTAAATCCTTCGCCACGAAAACTTGCAAAACATTATTTTTCAAAACAGTGGTTTTACCGTACTTAGGTGGTTTAAATTTGGATTTTCGGAAACTTTCTGATATGGGAGGAAGGTCCGACGGTCCCTTGTACAGGTTTTCACGTTTTACAGTCATCGCGTGTACGCTTCCGTCTTAAAAATACGTAAATTTAGATTTTAAGGTGAAAAACGGCAAAAAATGGACACAGGCCGTGGCCTGCCGTAGTATAAAAAAAAAATATCGACTATTTGGTGTTTTTTTGCGCGTAAACCGTTTGAGGGACCCGTCCGACAATGCGTGTAATGTTTTAGGCTCGAAAAGTAAATCCTTCACCACGAAAACTTGCAAAGCATTATTTTTCAAAAAGTGGTTTTACCGTACTTAGGTGGTTTAAATTTGGATTTTCGGCAATTTTCTGATATAGGAGGAAGGTCCGTCGGTCCCATGTACAGGTTTTCACGTTTTTAGAGTCATCGCTCGTACGCTTCCGTCTTAAAAATACGTAAATTTAGATTTTAAGGTGAAAAACGGCAAAAAATGACACAGGCCGTGGCCTGCCGTAGTATAAAAAAAAATATCGACTATTTGGAGTTTTTTTGCGCGTAAACCGTTTTAGTGACCCGTCTGACAATGCGTGTAAAGTTTTAGATTCGAAAAAAAATCCTAACCACGAAAACATGCAAAACATTATTTTTCAAAAAAGTGGTTTTACCGTACTTAGGTGGTTTAAATTTGGATTTTCGGAAATTTCTGATATGGGAGGAAGGTCCGAGGGTCCTGTGTACAGGTCTCAAGTTTTTAGAGTCATCGCGTGTATGCTTCCGTCTGAAAATACGTAAATTTAGATTTTTTGGTGAAAAACGTGAATAAATGAACGAAAATCGTGGGGGGCCGTAATATAAAAAAAAAATATCGACTATTTGGCGTTTTTTTGCGCGTAAACCGTTTTAGGGACCTGTCTGACAATGCGTATAAAGTTTTAGAGTCGAAAAATAAATCCTTCACCACGAAAACTTGCAAAGCATTATTTTTCAAAAAAGTGGTTTTTACCGTACTTAGGTGGTTTAAATTTGGATTTTCGGAAATTTTCTGATATGGGAGGAAGGTCCGAGGTCTGTTGTACAGGTCTCAAGTTTTTAGAGTCATCGCGTGTACGCTTCCGTCTGAAAAATACGTAAATTTAGATTTTTTGGTGAAAAACGTGAATAAATGAACGAAATCGTGGGGGGCCGTAATATAAAAAAAAATATCGACTATTTGGCGTTTTTTTTGCGCGTAAACCGTTTTAGTGACCTGTCTGACAATGCGTTGTACAGTTTTAGAGTCGAAAAATAAATCCTTCACCACGAAAACTTGCAAAGCATTATTTTTCAAAAAGTGGTTTTTACCGTACTTAGGTGGTTTAAATTTGGATTTTCGGAAATTTTCTGATATGGGAGGAAGGTCCGAGGGTCTGTTGTACAGGTCTCAAGTTTTTAGAGTCATCGCGGTATGCTTCCGTCTGAAAATACGTAAATTTAGATTTTTTGGTGAAAAAACGTGAATAAATGAACGACAAATCGTGGGGGGCCGTAATATAAAAAAAAATATCGACTATTTGGCGTTTTTTTTGCGCGTAAACCTTTTTAGTGACCTGTCTGACAATGCGTATAAAGTTTTAGAGTCGAAAAATAAATCCTTCACCACGAAAACTTGCAAAGCATTATTTTTCAAAAAGTGGTTTTTACCGTACTTAGGTGGTTTAAATTTGGATTTTCGGAAATTTCTGATATGGGAGGAAGGTCCGAGGGTCTGTGTACAGGTCTCAAGTTTTTAGAGTCATCGCGTGTACGCTTCCGTCTTAAAAATACGAAAATTTAGATTTTTAAGGTGAAAAACGGCAAAAAATGAACAAAAGCCGTGGGCTGCCGTAGATATAAAAAAAAATATCGACTATTTGGTGTTTTTTGCGCGTAAACCGTTTGAGGGACCCGTCCTGACAATGCGTGTAAGTTTTAGCTCGAAAAGTAAATCCTAGCCACGAAAACTTGCAAAACATTATTTTTCAAAAAAGTGGTTTACCGTACTTAGGTGGTTTAAATTTGGATTTTCGGAAATTTCTGATATAGGAGGAAGGTCCGACGGTCCCTTGTACAGGTTTCACGTTTTTAAAGTCATCGCGTGTACGCTTCCGTCTTAAAAATACGTAAATTTAGATTTTAAGGTGAAAAACGGCAAAAAATGAACACAGGCCGTGGCCTGCCGTAGTAATAAAAAAAAATATCGACAATTTGGTGTTTTTTTGCGCGTAAACCGTTTAAGGGACCCGTCCTGACAATGCGTGTAATGTTTTAGGCTCGAAAATAAATCCTTCGCCACGAAAACTTGCAAAACATTATTTTTCAAAAAAGTGGTTTTACCGTACTTAGGTGGTTTAAATTTGGATTTTCGGCAATTTTCTGATATAGGAGGAAGGTCCGTCGGTCCCTTGTACAGGTTTTCACGTTTTTAGAGTCATCGCGTGTACGCTTCCGTCTTAAAAATACGTAAATTTAGATTATAAGGTGAAAAACGGCAAAAAATAAACACAGGCCGTGGCCTGCCGTAGTATAAAAAAAAAATATCGACTATTTGGAGTTTTTTTGTGTGTTAACCGTTTTAGTGACCCGTCTGACAATGCGTGTACAGTTTTAGAGTCGAAAAATAAATCCTTAACCACGAAAACTTGCAAAGCATTATTTTTCAAAAAAGTGGTTTTTACCGTACTTAGGTGGTTTAAATTTGGATTTTCGGAAATTTTCTGATATGGGAGGAAGGTCCGAGGGTCTGTTGTACAGGTCTCAAGTTTTTAGAGTCATCGCGTGTATGCTTCCGTCTGAAAAATACGTAAATTTAGATTTTTTGGTGAAAAACGTGAATAAATGAACGAAAATCGTGGGGGGCCGTAATATAAAAAAATAATATCGACTATTTGGCGTTTTTTTGCGCGTAAACCGTTTTAGGGACCTGTCTGACAATGCGTATAAAGTTTTAGAGTCGAAAAATAAATCCTTCACCACGAAAACTTGCAAAGCATTATTTTTCAAAAAAGTGGTTTTTACCGTACTTAGGTGGTTTAAATTTGGATTTTCGGAAATTTTCTGATATGGGAGGAAGGTCCGAGGGTCTGTTGTACAGGTCTCAAGTTTTTAGAGTCATCGCGTGTATGCTTCCGTCTGAAAAATACGTAAATTTAGATTTTTTGGTGAAAAACGTGAATAAATGAACGAAAATCGTGGGGGGCCGTAATATAAAAAAAAAATATCGACTAATTGGCGTTTTTTTGCGCGTAAACCGTTCTAGTGACCTGTCTGACAATGCGTATAAAGTTTTAGAGTCGAAAAATAAATCCTTCACCACGAAAACTTGCAAAGCATTATTTTTCAAAAAAGTGGTTTTTACCGTACTTAGGTGGTTTAAATTTGGATTTTCGGCAATTTTCTGATATAGGAGGAAGGTCCGTCGGTCCCTTGTACAGGTTTTCACGTTTTTAGAGTCATCACTCGTACGCTTCCGTCTTAAAAATACGTAAATTTAGATTTTAAGTTGAAAAACGGCAAAAAATGATCACAGGCCGTGGCCTGCCGTAGTATAAAAAAAAAATATCGACTATTTGGAGTTTTTTTGTGTGTTAACCGTTTTAGTGACCCCTCTGACAATGCGTGTACAGTTTCAGATTCCAAAAACAAATCCTAAACCACGATAACATGCAAAACATTATTTTTCAAAAAAGTGGTTTTACCGTACTTAGGTGGTTTAAATTTGGATTTTCGGCAATTTTCTGATATAGGAGGAAGGTCCGTCGGTCCCATGTACAGGTTTTCACGTTTTTAGAGTCATCGCTCGTACGCTTCCGTCTTAAAAATACGAAAATTTAGATTTAAAGGTGAAAAACGGCAAAAAATGAACACAGGCCGTGGCCTGCCGTAGTATAAAAAAAAAATATCGACTATTTGGTGTTTTTTTGCGCGTAAACCGTTTGAGGGACCCGTCCGACAATGCGTGTAATGTTTTAGGCTCGAAAAGTAAATCCTTCGCCACGAAAACTTGCAAAACATTATTTTTCAAAACAGTGGTTTTACCGTACTTAGGTGGTTTAAATTTGGATTTTCGGAAACTTTCTGATATGGGAGGAAGGTCCGACGGTCCCTTGTACAGGTTTTCACGTTTTTACAGTCATCGCGTGTACGCTTCCGTCTTAAAAATACGTAAATTTAGATTTTAAGGTGAAAAACGGCAAAAAATGGACACAGGCCGTGGCCTGCCGTAGTATAAAAAAAAAATATCGACTATTTGGTGTTTTTTTGCGCGTAAACCGTTTGAGGGACCCGTCCGACAATGCGTGTAATGTTTTAGGCTCGAAAAGTAAATCCTTCGCCACGAAAACTTGCAAAGCATTATTTTTCAAATCAGTGGTTTTACCGTACTTAGGTGGTTTAAATTTGGATTTTCGGCAATTTTCTGATATAGGAGGAAGGTCCGTCGGTCCCATGTACAGGTTTTCACGTTTTTAGAGTCATCGCTCGTACGCTTCCGTCTTAAAAATACGTAAATTTAGATTTTAAGGTGAAAAACGGCAAAAAATGATCACAGGCCGTGGCCTGCCGTAGTATAAAAAAAAAATATCGACTATTTGGAGTCTTTTTGTGTGTTAACCGTTTTAGTGACCCGTCTGACAATGCGTGTACAGTTTCAGATTCGAAAAACAAATCCTAAACCACGATAACATGCAAAACATTATTTTTCAAAAAAGTGGTTTTACCGTACTTAGGTGGTTTAAATTTGGATTTTCGTAAATTTTCTGATATGGGAGGAAGGTCCGAGGGTCTGTTGTACAGGTCTCAAGTTTTTAGAGTCATCGCGTGTATGCTTCCGTCTGAAAAATACGTAAATTTAGATTTTTTGGTGAAAAACGTGAATAAATGAACGAAAATCGTGGGGGGCCGTAATATAAAAAAAAAATATCGACTATTTGGCGTTTTTTTGCGCGTAAACCTTTTTAGTGACCTGTCTGACAATGCGTATAAAGTTTTAGAGTCGAAAAATAAATCCTTCACCACGAAAACTTGCAAAGCATTATTTTTCAAAAAAGTGGTTTTTACCGTACTTAGGTGGTTTAAATTTGGATTTTCGGAAATTTTCTGATATGGGAGGAAGGTCCGAGGGTCTGTTGTACAGGTCTCAAGTTTTTAGAGTCATCGCGTGTATGCTTCCGTCTGAAAAATACGTAAATTTAGATTTTTTGGTGAAAAACGTGAATAAATGAACGAAAATCGTGGGGGGCCGTAATATAAAAAAAAAATATCGACTATTTGGAGTTTTTTTGTGTGTTAACCGTTTTAGTGACCCCTCTGACAATGCGTGTACAGTTTCAGATTCCAAAAACAAATCCTAAACCACGATAACATGCAAAACATTATTTTTCAAAAAAGTGGTTTTACCGTACTTAGGTGGTTTAAATTTGGATTTTCGGCAATTTTCTGATATAGGAGGAAGGTCCGACGGTCTCTTGTACAGGATCCAAGTTTTTAGAGTCATCGCGTGTACGCATCCGTCTTAAAAATACGTAAATTTAGATTATAAGGTGAAAAACGGCAAAAAATAAACACAGGCCGTGGCCTGCCCTAGAATAAAAAAAAAATATCGACAATTTGGTGTTTTTTTGCGCGTAAACCGTTTAAGGGACCCGTCTGACAATGCGTGTAATGTTTTAAGCTCGAAAAATAAATCCTTCTCCACGAAAACTTGCAAAACATTATTTTTCAAAAAAGTGGTTTTACCGTACTTAGGTGGTTTAAATTTGGATTTTCGGCAATTTTCTGATATAGGAGGAAGGTCCGTCGGTCCCTTGTACAGGTTTTCACGTTTTTAGAGTCATCGCGTGTACGTATCCGTCTTAAAAATACGTAAATTTAGATTATAAGGTGAAAAACGGCAAAAAATAAACACAGGCCGTGGCCTGTCGTAGTATAAAAAAAAAATATCGACTATTTGGTGTTTTTTTGCGCGTAAACTGTTTGGTGGACCTGTCTGTCAATGCGTGTAAGGTTTTAATGTCGAAAAATAAATCCTTCGCCACGAAAACTTGCAAAACATTATTTTTCATGAAAGTGGTTTTACCGTACTTAGGTGGTTTAAATTTGGATTTTCGGCAATTTTCTGATATAGGAGGAAGGTCCGACGGTCTCTTGTACAGGATCCAAGTTTTTAGAGTCATCGCGTGTATGCTTCCGTCTTAAAAATACGTAAATTTAGATTTTTTGGTGAAAAACGTCAATAAATGAACAGAAATCGTGGGGGGCCGTAGTATAAAAAAAAAATATCGACTATTTGGCGTTTTTTTTGCGCGTAAACCGTTTTAGGAACCCGTTCGACTTTGCGTGTAATGTTTCAGAGTCGAAAAATAAATCCTTCACCACAAAAATTGTTCACAGGTCAGTTTTGCGGTGGTCAACGGCAATACCAATCTAATTACAGTCTGGTGAGGGCACAGAAACAGTCAGGATACATATAATAATATTATATTTATATATATTATATGGATATCGTTCAGTACCGTCGTGCCACTTCAATTACACATCGTCACTGCAGCACTCAAACATCTGCTGACCATCGGTCGTGTGTTTCCGTAACCTCATATTATTTGATATTTGATTTATTTCAATTTTTTTTATTTATTTTTACAATATATCTTGGTGAGACGACTCCTGCACCAAGACATTGTATTTTTGTACGATCGCAAAATACCTTTTAAGATTTGGATGGGGTTATTATTTTTATGCGTCTCCGATTGCGTTCGGCCGTTAGTCAGCCTCAGCTCGAGTTGCTGTCGCCACCGGGCCTCGCGATTTTAAATTGCGTGTTTCGTTTGGCTGTCTACCATGCACAGGGGGTCTAATGCGTCTCCAACGGAACGTGGGACACTCGTGAACTCGTCACACGACAGAGTGCCGGAGAACGTACGCTGGTGATTTGTCTTTAAACTCCATAGTGCATCCTCTTTTTCATACTCACGATCCTGAATCACCACATCCGAAGGTTTCACCGGAGTAACATAATTTTACGTAGGTCGTTGGTTCGTCAACAGTGAAATTGTATCTTTGTGTAATTCCATGCTGTTTAATTTAACGCTGCGAAAAACTTAATAAATTATAACGATAATTAAATTCTTATTATAATAATTTCAATAATTATAATATTAATAGTTAAAATAAATATGTCGTATTCCTATGTTGATTATAACCTGTATTTAAATATAATAGTAAAAAACTATATTATACTTATTAAATATTATATTGTTTATGTTATAACATATTAGTAACATACTATGTACTAACATAGGTAAACTTTTGTTTGCAAAAAAAAAAGGAAAATGAATAATAAAATTGATTTCTGATTTATTTTAAAATTTTGGCGGAACATTAATTATAGCTGTGTAGTGCTTATATACAAATCAACTGGATGCCGGTTACCAGCCAATAACCCACTAACAATTTGATTGTGATTGCTACTGACCAATGTCTCCTACCGTGGTTCTGATACTCTATACTAAATAGCACCAGGTCGTTAAAATCTATGTGTCCTGCGTCGTTGAACGTTTTCGTGTGTCCAGATATGTTGACATCCGTATTCCTAGATTTATCATTCAGTTGTAGGTTCTCACAAAGTATGTAGAAGAAAACCAAATTCATACACATTTTTTGAAATGTTTAATTATGAAAAATATGTCTTTTTGAAGATACTATAAAATTTATATTAGGTATTATAATAGGTTTTATACTATCATTAATATATTGCTCTACGCATAAATGTAATCAAATTGTCTGTACAATGCGCCGTACAAGACGAGTAATGTGATACACGTCATAATGTATATCTATTATATATATTATATTTATAAATATATATTTATTCGGTCATTTTAGCTTTAAATATAAGTTTTATTAGCTAATGATACTTACTAAACAATATAAATTATGTATTAATCATTCATTACCATGGACACCTGTTGGCGGTTTGAAAAAAACTAATTTTATGTATTTGTAAGAGCGTAAAAATGTGTTAGACTTGAGAAACATATGTGCAATAGCGGAAGAAAATTATTTAATGCCCCTGGGGATGAATCTTGAAATAAGCCTTTATAGGTGACAGGTATTTTTGATGGAAGTATACCTACTGGTGTATTTTCCTCTCGAACAGTTCACAAATTTTCGGACGATTAATTTTTTTTGCAATAATTTCAATAATTAGGTACTTGTGAATAGTACATCACTGATTAACCAATAATAGTTGTTATTGATTTATATGTTATGTATTTATTTTCAATTGAAACTCGAATACCATAGTACAGTTCTAGAATGGACTACCAAAAAATATTGTTCATAGTCGAATAATGTTAGGAATTAAACGCCCGTTTATTGGTTCATGGTTACGTACTTTTGTTGAATTTCCATATTCGTAAATCAAGCAGATTATGAAGTAGCAGAGATTAAGTGTGGAAATATTTCAATAATATTTCTACAAGAGAAAAAAAAAGAAAAGTAGTTAGTATATTATTGGAGTAAATTATAAGAGAAAGAATGTTTTACATAGCTAAAATATTATATGTACGTATACTTATACAAAAAAACACGTCGAGATGACAGTCGGTGCAATGTCAGAATACTCCGAATATTGCCCCATTGACTGCGTCGGAGGTATCAATCAGTACAATGCAGGAATACTCTAACTATGCACTATTGTCTGATACTAATACCGTTCGATAAGTTTTTAGGGATGTCTTTCACCTTAAATGTGCAAGTCTGCCCGGGTGGGTCTTGCTGTAGCAAGATCAGGTGAAAGACTGTTGACCTGTGGTGGGTCGTACGGCCTTTTATACTCGTGACGGAACCGCAAAGCACAATCGCCGATAACGATATAAAAATTTAATAATATAATAATAGGTATGCAAATTATACATTAATTTAAAAAAAATATAATAACAATAGTATGTCATGCAATTAAAATTATAATAATAATAAAAATAAAAATTTATAAATAATGATTATCAATAGCAAGGTATTATATAATAGGTAATAATAATAATAATAATATTAAATATGATTTAAACATATAGGTATAGTTTGAAATGTTTAAATATAAACAAATTTAGACTTTTTTTTACGAATAAAAAGTTATAAATATTTTTTAATTCAAAAAAACAAGAGTTACTTAAAACAAATACTAGACATCTATACATATTTATAAAATATATATTAAAATATAGCACGGTGTTTACATAAACTTAATAAAAACAATTATTTCCGGTAACATAGTTATCTCTCTATTGTTAATTTGTGGAATATACTAATATTTTATTATAATTTTAATTTATAATATTATTATAATAACATAAAAATATTCAATTTTAATATTTTTAAGCATATAATTGGCTCTAGTGCCTAGTTGAGTTGGTATCTAAGTCTCTATTTTCTATTCTCTATTCTTAATACTAAAATAATTACTTGTAGATGAATAATTTATATGAGAATATGCAACAACATTCAAACATCGTCATAGATGTCGAACCATTGCAGAAACTTATGTAAATATAAAAACGTATTGAACTACAATACTTAATTAATTAAGTTATTCAATTAATTCATACCTTATATGATTACATGAGAAAGATATACAGTTTAGCACATATTTTTGTAATAAGTGATGAAAATTTAATTATTGTATTTGACTGATTATGTATTAATTTTTATATAGTTATCATTGTATAATAAATTACCTATTTCAGAATTAAGGGTATTTTATAAATAGTTTTTCAATGCAACATATTTTTTATGAGTAGATAATTTTTGCTTTTACATACAATGCTAAGTTCAAATATTGATTAAGTGTTATAACTTATAAGTATTAGGAACAAAAATAAATCTTTTTTTTTCATTTAAAAATGAGTTCATCGAAATATTTGTTTAATAATAAACTTAAGATTTTACAAAATAATTTAAATCTTTTTGTGAAAAGCATTCAATGGACGGTTCTAAAATTACGGTTTTTAATATTTGTAAACATTTTACAGAACGGTTTTAAAACTCAATTAAATTAAGTACAATAATAATTATAATTAAAACTGATATATTGTTTATTATTAATAATAATAAGAAAAATTCAGTTTAATAGTTATGCAGTTTATAAGTTCATAATATTTATTTAAAGATAACAAATAACAAACATTATTTAGTTAGCGTATTATTTTATAAGCATTTATTATAAATTATAACATAAAAATTAATAAATATTTTACGTTTTATGTTATGTCCATAGCCAACATAAAAATATTAGAAATAATACTAATTACTAAACACCAAAGTACTACAAATTAATTAATAGGTATATAGCCAGTGGCGTGGCAAGGGTATAGCCAAGTGTGCCTATGAAATCATCACTCAGCTCCGAATTTAAATTTAAGCATAACTTTAGTTCAAGGGATATAGACACTGCAGATATATTTTAACGGAGCTAAGAAACAAAAGAATACCGTAAACGGTATAAACGCGAATTAAATTTGTGCTTTTTCACACCTACGTATCATTTATTACATATATATGACCCATACTGGCTAATACCAAACTCGGTTTAGAAAAGTTTTCTGTGCCGTCACTAATTTAACCTTATACCTAACATGAAGTGATTCAGAAAAAAATTGACGAGCTTTAATATTATTAAAATTAATACAAATTAACACTGCACATAAATAAAGTCAAAGAATAAATTAAATGTCATTAATTCTATTATTTAAGTATATGAGACTTTAATTACTAATATTACAGGCTTGTGATTTTAATATAATTCTAATGATATAATATGTTAATTATTATATATATTAATACTTATTTTTTTAAATTGATTTCTTACACACAAACATTGCCACTTATTAAAATACGTAAAAAAATAGTTGGTCGACTAAACACAGACAAATGAAAACACGTTATCACGGTTACTTGATTTTAATATTATATTTTGAGGTAGTTACATAATACATGCATTATCAAAACAGTTAAATTAAATACAGACTCGTTGTCGTATTCAAATTATCTATGTATATATACTATAGTATCCACTTATTTGGGACACCACATAAAAGGGAAAGATTGGCCTAGTCCGGACATGTATCGGTTTGTTAGTTATTCGGTTAATATGCCAAATATGTCCCAATTAAGCGGATTATACTGTATATAGATATTATATTAAAATGCAATATTATAACCAGTACACGCAACACTAACGAAAATAATAATAATTTATGTACACATGCAGATTGTTAATCACCGAAAGCAACCAATTATAACATATCATGACAGTGAGGCTAGTGGCAATGGTGAAATGGACAGCGGACAGTAGTACTGCGAGTCAGACAGCGGACAGCGGTAAAAGATTAATATTAGATGCGCGTTCGAGTGATTTGGTTGGAATATAACTTTCAGCTGTGCCGATTAAGAATATCCGGTTACGATGTTGATGCGTGGACATCGACGGCGACCGGATGCAGACATTATATTATAGACATATATTAAAGACATATCTTTAACCGTTAACATAACTGACGAGGCGATAATTATTATCCATTACCAGAACCTGTGCGATGCTCTACTTGCTGCCTCGTATTTTCTGTTATCGGATATCGATGTCCGAGTTATGTCGCCGGTGATAACCGAATCCGCAGCACTTTAATCGCATGTTAATCACCACTGTCTACGCGCACAATAACATCACACACCGCATCTGTTTGCCGTCTGTTACAATCGTTACGCACAGTAAAAAAAAAAAAAAAAACGTTCGCAATATTCTTCCACCTCCGACCGGCCAAGACTTTAGAGAATATTATATTTCGAGGTGACTATGCCATATACTAAATATTCTTTTTAACCTTGTCCCGTCCGCGTACACTGTGTTATGCCATAAATAATTCGTAGTTTCAGTTATATCTAATTTTCGTTAGTCATAATTTGTTGTATATGTATTTAATAAGATAAAGCACTCGGAGAGTACCTTAAGTAAAGAATGGTAAAACAAACGACTCAATGTAATAGCGAGTTAAGCAATGTCTCGACTCCGGATACTACCAAAATACATAAGTCATGAGGATATATTTTATAAACTTAGTGTTGTATAATATCGAAAGAACGATCGCATAATAAAACATTATTATTAGAATTAATATTCAGAATAAAGTATAAACATGGTACGACATTCTACACAAATTTTCTAAAACTTAGAGATGACGGCGAATACAATTTATATGATTTTTAAATCGTTAATATATTAGTCATAAGTACCTAGCCTTGTTACTTAGATTTAATTAAATCATAATATCAATACAATCATCAAAAGTATTTAATTTATAATGTTTGTCTTATCACTATACTTATCGTCGAAAAGACAAAAAAAACGAGACAAATAACGTAATACAGCGTCGTGGTGTGCGAGCCCACCGCGTTAGTCGCCTAGTGACGGGCAATTTTCGCAGCGATCGTCAATTCACCGAAGTACACCATGTGCAGGAGAGATTTGGATCGGTTCTTATTATTATAGACCGTCGCCTCGACCCGACGGACCGTCACCACCAACGAATTATTGCCGGTGTATCATGATTGCTGATGACATGTGTGTGCGTCTCGACCCGTTGTTGTCTCCGAATGAAGAATCAGTACGACGTGTCGAAAACGATCAATAACCTGCCGGTGGCATTCACAAAAATTCAGGATCACGAGACTTGCACAAGCACACTGTAGTTGGTTGACAGTTGTTCGACTGTTTATTAAGTTATAACATATTATAATATTGTAAATTGAATCAACAATCTGCTTATTTTTTTAATATTGCGTGTTATATAATCATATAAATGTTACATTGTCACAAAAATAATATACCGTGTACTTGCGAGTAATCGAAATACTTGGTATTGTGCTATTACTTACCTGTGTGATTTACGAGAATTATGATATAGTAACTCAAAAAAGTTGAAGAGGTCCCTGAGTAAGATTAGTGAGCTCTGGTGTATGCTTAGTTAGTAGGTAGGTGTATTTATGTCAATTATATAATTTAGGTACCTACTTATGCGATTTAAAATGTTTCAATGTACGTATAGTTCAATTGAAAGAAGTGAAATATTATAATTAAAAATAAAACACTTAAAATTACAGTACAAATCAAAGTCGTCCTTTAAAAATATTATACCTATACTGGCCGATTAGGATGATAAACGTAGGTACATGCTGGCTAGTATTATAAACATCGCAATAACTGTCGCATGGAAAATGTTCGAAATTCTCGGTGCCTATGACGGAAGAAATTTATTTCGAGTTTATTTTCATTTCAACAGTCCTAGACGTTTAATATTATCAACTACATTTTCTCCACATTAAGCCACATATTAATATTAATATTAATGTACCTGTCTTATAAAATTCAACTTAATTAATAACGGCTTTAGCATCATCTATGTTGATCTACTCAATTGGTAAGTGTTATGAACATTATTCAAAGCATGATGGCACTATGCACGCAGAACAACAGCTGCAGTAGATCCGACGTACATCACACATTGTTCGGAGATATAGCAATTATAGAAGTCTTAAAAATTTTCATGAGCTAACCAGAAGACGTCATTATGGAAACACCGGAGATTGTGGAGTTGGTCAACAAAGAAAAATTATTTTGAGCTATTTGCAAGAGATATTTAAAAAGAATTGGCTCTGAAATAGGTTCAATAGTTAGTAGCTCAAACTACCGAGGAGAACTCTACTTGTAAGAATATACCCGAAAACAATTTGAAACCAATGAAAAAAATATACAACTAGATATAGGTATTAAAAAGCGTAGTACTGTCGCAGCAGTTCAAAGGGACTGATTGTACAGGAATATGTAAAAAGTCAGAAAAATCAATATTCTGTTTCCTAGGGCCGCAATTATTTACGTATTTATGTTACGGAAAAAGCAAAAAGTCGGGCATTGTGCACTTCGACCGATTGTATACAGTGACCAATTTGATTTGAGCATCGTAGCACTGTAGGTTAAATATTGATTATATTAAAAATTAAATAAAAAATCTTACAAGGTACTTAAATAATCATAATAAAACCTAAAATAGACGCTATACATATAAAATATTTTTATAATCGTTTGATTAAACGTATTATTATTTTCTACAGTTATTATGTACTATAACACACGAAATATTGTCGTTGTCTAGTCTAGGCATACGCTCCCCCTATTGGACAGGGACGACATTTAATGACAGCGATGGGCTGGAGTGCTTACCGACGAGTGACGACTATGTCGATCGAGGACAGACGGCAGTGATCACGTGTATGGACGACATTGACATATATACAATATGAGCTTCAACGGAAACCGTCGCAAATATCACGAACAAAATCATCTCGAGCTCAACGAGTTGAAACACTGCGACAACTGTACCCGCGACCACTGCCGAGGAAGCATCTTCACAGTTCTCATCGTATCAGCTGCGTCGCGTTCCGTCGTCGTCCACGTTCAACTGAAAAAGATCCACCGCTTAACTGAATTATAGGTCACATCGTTGTTGAAATCAGTGATGGTTCAGACATTTTTTCTAAGTCGAGTTTGGTACCAGATGCTTATAAGACATGTAATAAATGATGCGAGTACATGTCTTAACATTTTTAAACTTATTATACGTACACATTTAATTAAACCCAAAATAAAGTAATAATAATATTAACAATATATTTAATTTATTTTAATTGTATCTATAAATATTGATACAACAGCTTTATGTAAGGGGCAAGCCGTGGTGGGTAGATGGCATAATTGTTTATATTACCAGGTAATATTGTCTGCTCACGGCCGATCGATTGTGGCTAGTGGTTACTGCTGGTCGTCTTGAAACAGTACTGCACTAGCTGTGCGGTGATAGTGGACTGTAATTCATATAGATTTTATGAAAAACAGAATGGAAGGAGAATATGGAGTATAAAAAATATTATAAACAGTATATCAAAGTAAAAAAAGTATTGAGAATGGCGGGATAGATAATCAACTCCGACAGTAAAATCAAAATAATAATACGTAGTCGTGATACGATGTATTGATAATGATTAATCAATTATGAAAACTATTCAAAACTAAATGATAATAACAATTTACAATAATATGATAATATTCTTAACGCGTTAGGTTAGTAATTTTGTATTATCAATATAAGGTCGATTTGCACTCAAGTATTTTTTGTATTATAGGTTTTATGAATTATTTACATGTAAGGTGTGGCAAAATCTAAGTTTGATAGGTGTGTTTAAACACTTGAGCCGGGCCTGATTGGACTTTGGTTATTAAAGGTTATCTAGATCGAACTACAAACGGGTTCAATAAGCAGTGCAGTTATATATAATATTATGTCATAACACAATTTCTTATAATTATATTAAATATTTAATATTTAATAATATATGTATAATAATGAATGAATAAACATTGATAATATATCAATTATATAGTTTACGGAAACAATGACTAAAAATAAAAATAAATTAGTTCTCACATAAATAGTAAAATGGCGTTTTATCGACTTATATATTTGCATAGGTACGTAAGATAAAATGATTTCCAGTATACATGATGTTTATATAATATGCATGAATTCTGCAGTATAATATAATTTTAGTTCAAACATATTAATTGGTGACACCTGTTATATTGCGACGTATAAAACCTTCAAGTGAAGGTGCATCGATTGAATATCGTGATACCGCAGTGCAGACCAACTTTTACACGTCGTAGACGCTCTACATTATTACCTATAAAATAGAATACAACATATTAGTAGTGTAAAAAGTTTGGTGTCCCAAAGTGAAACATGAACGATATGTGGTTGGTTGAATTAAGAATAATATTATAATACGGTGAATTGATAAATCTCTGTAAACACGAATTATTATTGTATTATTGTATTATATTCCACGAATGTATTATATAATATATGACTCATATAATATGAGTTATTAAATAAAAAGATAAAGTAAAAGAATAATCACAAACTCGTCTATGTCATATACATATTAGGTTAAAAAATTAAATATCGTTGGTATTTTTTCAAAATTTAAATAGTTTGCTAAATAAACAAAAAACAACGACGTCAAAACACATTCGCGTTGTCATGATGTTATATTTTCCTTGCCTTTCAATCGATCGGAAATAACTTTTATTATATATTATACACAAGGTGGATATATATATATGATTATACATTTATCATTATATAGTCCGTGGGATTCATCCGGCTTAGGAACGCGTATGTATAATTTATTAAACTCAAAGACTTATATGCAGTACTACAAAAGTAAAAATTTGTTAAGTTTATTTAGGTATTATAGGTATTCTATAAAATGTTTACATGTACCTAATAGTTCAATCGAATGAAACAAAATATTATAATTAAAACATAAAACACCTAAAAATGTTCAACTACCACTCGTTCAAGATGCTGTAGTATGCGATGACGTGGACTGCCCGGTGGAGATAGAGAAGTTGTGCGAGGAAGTGAGCGTCCTGGCAGGTTTGCCTGATAAGCACGCGGCAGTGACAATCATAAGCGTTAACTTACTACCCCGTAGGAGGCGATTTGCATCTACGTGGAACCGGATTAGCCCCGCTTTATGTTTATGCTGTTGCATGTTACGGCGTCCGCAGACACCACTCCTACCCGCACCCAAGTAGATGTCGGCAGAACATCGGACAAGAAATTGGGTAAGGGGGGGGGTGATACGAGACAGAGCACGCTTTCAGATCAATCGTGGTCGGGGGGCCAATTCTTGATATCGTGATAAACTTTGTCGCATGCGATATATATTGTTATTGAGATTTTGTTGTATTTTTTTCCGGATTTCAGTTAATTTTTTATTATTATATATTGTTATAAATTATGATTTATTTATTATTTAAATTTTTGTAAATTTGAATTTTTTGGCTACGGGCTCATACCAGTCTCCTATTGGTAATAGCCGATTTATGGCTCTATCACAACCAACAGTATCCCGTTGCATAACCGAGGTTATGGTTACAGTTAACCTACCCGAAATATTTAACCTTTGAGTTAAATTTCCAAAAAAATGTTAATGAACTTTATTTTTTTTTTTTTTCGGCAAATTTGAGAATATTTATAATAATTTTGTACTATCTAGATTTTACAGAGATAAAGGATTTCTAAGGATTTCTAGGATTGTGATTCTGAGTTAAAGATATTGAATGTTAATGCACTATTCCCGGGCAGTACTCATGATATACTACCCGAGCACGTTAGGTTAGGTTAGGTTTAAGCGGATTAAACGCTCCGCATTACGTTTTTGCTGCTGCGTGTGTTGAGACGGTGTGCACAGTCATTACCCCTCCAATACCACCGAAGACGTCGTTGGGACGACGGCGACAAAATCAGGTAAAGTGGTGGGTGGGGATAATACGGATGACAGACACGGCCGACTACGGGACACGCAAGTAGCGATGTGAGAGCATACCTCTCCTTTTCGTCGCTAGGCGAACTGAAGCCGGCCGGGTCGCGTCCTTCCGGTGGTCGCCGATTTATCATCACTCGCCCTGTGTCGTCTTGGTCTTCGTCGATGGTCGAAGACTCGTCTTCTGTACCACTGTCTGACTCGCGCATAACATTGCGCACTAGCCGCTCGCCGTCAACCATCACTCCCCAGCCGAAGCTGTCAAATTGTTTTTTTGCACCGAATAGCCATCTCGTATCCCACCTGCTGCCTAATTTCGTGTCGTCCTGTCAATGTTTTTTTCCTTTTTTTGTTATTATTGTTATTATCCTTGTTCAAATTTTCAATTTTATTTCATTTATAAAATGTATTATTATACCAACTGTTAGTCAATATGGCAAATTTTTTTCTGAAAATAATTTTTTGTTTCAAACATTTACACCGTTTTTTCATAATAATATGTATTACATAATTAATAGCTCTTACAGCAAGTTTTTTCATGTTCGGCAAGTATTATCTTTCTTATTACTTGTTAGATCATTAACATATATCTTGATTTGTTATTAAAATATAAATAAAATGAAAATTATGTTTACACAATGAATTACTGTATTTTTTATTTATGAGAATATTATATCCATTATTAAACATTAAAGACTTTTAAAAACTTATAAAATGTTCAAATCATATTACAAGAGATATTTAAAAGAAGGTAGATTATAGTCCAGGTTCAAAAATTAGTAGTTAGAACCATCGAGAATATTACTACTTGCAAAGTTACACTGGAAAATATATATTTGTTTTAGCGTACTTAGGTGTTTAATATTTTAATTTTCGACATCTTTTTGATATAGAAAGAAATTCTAACAGTACCATTTGCAAACTACATTGTTTTCAGAGGCATCGCAAGTACAATTTCATGTTAAAAACACCTAAATATAGTTTTTTTGGTTGAAAAGCGCCAAAAAACGACAGTTGTCGTTACCTATGTATGCGGTATACAGTCTCGCTCTTACTATACCGTTGTTTATGACGTTTCATGACCATCATGAGCAATCGATCGCATTGTACGGTAACGATTAATTGTCGGGCTGTCGTATATCAGTAACAATTGCCATAACTGCTGTAATGGTGTCATCGAGGCAGCATCGCTATACACTACAGTACCGCTGACCACCGTGTCACCATCGCCACCGACCCGCGCGATTGTAGTGGCATACGTCACTCATTTTATTAAATATTCTAATTGCCTCCAAACTGTTCCGAACTGCTTGGATCAGCTCGGAACAGTTTTGCTCTTTCCGTGTGCATCCGGCCTAAAGGCGGGTGTCGTTGGGCTGTCTACCGTGCAGAGGGGTTCAACGCGTCCATCATCGAGCGTGCGACACCCGTAAACTCGTTACACGATGGGGTGCCGGAGAACGTGCGTTGATGAATTATCGCCAAACTCCATAGTGCCTCCTCATTTTCTTACCTTCCCTCCCACATCGCTACAGTCTTCCTATGCGACGTCTTCTACTGAGAACCACATTTTTTACCTACGTCGTTGATTCGTCAACTACTGTATCGTCGACAGTGACATATTGCAGCTTTGTATAATTACACGCTGTTTACGCCGTTATCAAAAAATACCATAATTTACACTTCGGATGATGCCGGCCGGTGCTATATCTCAGTCACCACATACACTGATAATAACTGATTATACGTATATTGTATGTGTACGTCACCGATTACTGGTGTAGCACACACACACAACACACATACACACACACACACACACACACATCGTCGCCTACCACAAACACAAACCGAATTTAGATATTATTATATATTTTACTCTCCGCCGCTTTAATATATAATTATGCAGTTATTTATTTCCCTATGATTTAGTATTATCGTACTGTTTTATATTGTAAATTTTGTATTTTATTTTTTAATTTATTACCTAAACAAGGCTTTATAGCTTATCATACTGTCGTAATCTCTAGCGATACCAAGAAACCACCTGAAACAAATATTGAAATATCAAACATCTGTAGTGTGTGTTGAACCGTGTGCCCATGTGCATATACGTGTCATCGTGTCCGTCTCCACAAAATAAATAAATTATTAAGTTATATAAAAAGTGTGTAAGCTTAATACATTAATAAAAAAAACTTATACAGTCCACTAAAACCGACCGCAACAACAATTTACAATGATATGATTAATATACTTAAAAGGTTAGGTTAATGATTATCTTATATCAATAATATAATATTATGGGTAATGTCGATTTGCACTAATTTTAGTTTCATTGCACTCAAGCAAGACTTAAACGGTAAGCCCACGCATAGGACGGCATTTAAAATTTTTGTATTATATATTTTATGAAGGATTTACATGTAAAGTGCGTCAAAACTCAAGTTTGATACGTGTGTTTAGCACTTCAGCTGGGCCTGATTGCACTTCGGTTAATAAAGTTAATGAATGAACTGCACCCTTTAAAAAAACAAAGGTAAAGATCGAAATACACTCGGGTTTAAAAAGCAGTGAAGTTCTATATAATATTATGTCATAACACGGTATAATAAATAAAAAAATAATAATAAAGTAGTTAATTAGTTTCTTATATATATTAAAATAAAATTAATAACAAATATTATTTAACCAGAAAAATATTCTATTTATCATAAATTATAAAATTATAATAATACTAACTACTAAAGAACTATAAGTATCTAATAGGTATATAGCTAGAGGCGTAGTAATGGTATTGTGAAATGAACCTACGAATGTAATATTTTTATTCTATTGTCAAGATGCACAAAGCAACATATAATTGATAATATTACAATACCTATTATAATGCCTATTCAACATTTTATTGTATCTTCAAAAAGACATTTTTTTTCATTATACATTTTGAAATGTGTATGAATTTGTTTTTTTCTATATACTACGTGTGAACTTTCAACTAAATGATAAATCTAGGAATACGGATGTTAGCATCTCTGGACACTCAAAAAGGCTCAACGACTCAAGACACAAACACTTTAACGACCTGGTGCCATATAGTATAGTGTATCAGAACCACGGTAGAAGACATTGGTCAGCAGCAATCACAATCAAATTGATAGTGGGTAATTGACTGGTAACAGCATCCATTTGATTTGTATATAAGCATTACACAATTATTAATAGTTACAAAAAAAATATTGCAACTCACGTGACTTCACGTAATACTGTAGGATGGCGGTGTATCGAAACCGTACGTATATACACTATAAGCAGCTAGTGGTACTTAACGGTGTTACGTGGACTTGGTATAAGTGATCCACCAAAATTTTATGCTGCCTCGATTACACCATTACAGCAGTTATGGCAATCGTCACTGATTTAAGACAACTCGACAATTAATCGTTACGGAGTAATGCGACCGACTGCTTGATGGTGACAAAACGTCGCATTGCGCACACAATTGTAACGACAAACTGTTGAGAAGTTGCTTGCGGCGATCGAACAACCGGCGAAAAAGCTGGACAACAATGATAAAAATATTAAAAACGTACTGAAGCGTTTAGCACTGAGATGTCTCATCTAGAAAAATTGTAAAAGTAAAAAATAGAAATAAATCAAATATGTAAAATATGGGATTACGGAAACACACGAATAATGGATAACATGTTTTTGCGGTGGCACGACGGTACTGAACGATATCCAAATAATATATATAATATATTATATTATTATATACAACCTGACTGTGGCTGTGGCCTCACCGACCGGTAATTCGATTGGTAGTGCCGTTGACCACCGCAACGCTGACCTGTGAACAATTTTAGCAGCCTTTGTAACATGCTACTATCACTGTAATATTTCGTACTTTAGTCGGGCGGCAACTAAACCGCGCTTTCACCACCATGTTGCTAAAGTCTTTAGGTGGCCGAATAAAGTGCGTAGTTAACTTAAAATGGTATAATAAACTTACTTATTGCAGTGGCGCCATTTGTACCGAGCAGATGCATAATGTTCTCGATTAACGGTATACTACGACAAGTGTCAACTTAAAGTGCAGATAGTACAAAAAATTCAATTAGACGTTGTAATATGAGAGGAAGGTCCGACGGGCCCTTGTACAGGTTTCCAAGTTTTTAGAGTCATCGCGTGTACGCTTCCGTCTTAAAAATACGTAAATTTAGATTTTTTGGTGAAAAACGTCAAAAAATGAACAGGTGCTGTGGGCGGCCGTAATATAAAAAAATCTCTCGAATATTTCGTGTTTTTTTGAGCGTAAACCGTTTTAGGGACCCGTCTGACAATGCGTGTAAAGTTTCAGAGTCGAAAAATAAATCCTTCACCACGAAAACTTACAAAACATTATTTTTCAAAAAAGTGGTTTTTACCGTACTTAGGTGGTTTTTTGAGTAGGTTAAACATTGAATATATTAAAAATTAAAAAACAATCTTACCGGGTACTTAATAAATAATCTTAAAAAAATCTAAAATAAACGCTATATAAAATATTTTTATGACAGTTTTATTAAAACTAATATGATTATTATATTCTACAATTAATATGTACTATAATATACGAAATTTTCGTTATCTAGTCTATGCTCCTCGTATTGGACAGGGACGACGGGTGGTACGGCGATGAGCTCAAGCGCTTACTGTCGAATCGTCTACTGACGAGTGACGACTATGTCGATCGAGGACAGACGGCGGTGATCACGTGGATGGATGACGTATATACAATGTGAGCTTCAACGGAAACTGTCACAAATATTCACGAACAAACTCATCTTGAGCTCAACGAGTTTAAGCACTGCATCAACTGTAGCCACGACCACTGCGGAGGAAGCATCTTCACTGTTCTCATCGTAACGGCTGCGTCGCGTTCCGTTGTCGTCCAAGCTCAACGGATAAAGATCTGTCATCTTCTTCGTAGTCGACAAGCTGGCTTCAGAGCGGAAACCAAATATATTTGCGCCGGAAATACCAGACCATCCGTAATACAAACAGCGATTAGAATAGCAGCGACTACGATTGCGCTGTTCTACGCGCCTCTGTCCAGTTCTGAATTTTTTTTTAGCTCGATGACCTGTCTCGTCGATGTATACCGTTTACCGGGTCTGGATCCCGTTCCTCCTGCGACAGTGTTTGTTTAAATTTACCGTATAACTGAATTATAGGTCAGTGACGGTTTCGGTTTTCTACACCGAGTTTGGTACCAGGTACTTATAAAACATGCAATAAATGATGCACGTACATGTCTTAACATTTTTAAATTTATTCTTCGAACACATTATAATTAATTAAAAACAAATTAATAACAATAATATAATAACAATATATTTAATTTATTTTAATTTTATCTATAAATATCGATATAACAGATTTGTGTGAGGGGCAACCCGATGTGTCGATGGCGTAATATTTTGTCACTATGTAATATTGTCCGCACAGGGCCGATCGATTGTGGCTAGTGGTTACTTGTCTTGGAACAGTACTGGAACTAGCTGTGCGGTGAATGTTGACTGTAATTCATATAGTTTTTATGAGACACGGAATGGAAGGTGAATATGGAGTATAGAAAATATTATAAACAGTATACCGAAATAAAAAAAATGTATCGAGAATAGCGGGATAGATTAACAATCCCGACAGTTTGATCAAAATAATAATAAGTAGTCGTGATACAATGTATTGATTAGTGAATTATAAAAATTATTCAAAACTAAATGATAATAAAAATGTACAATAATATGATAATATACTTAAAAGGTTAGGTTAGTAATTATCTTATATCAATATTATGGGTACAAAAATGGGTCCGCAATAATTTTTGTCCATTTTGAAAGCGGTAAGTTGAGACCCGGATATAAAAAGGTACTAGGTAAGTTGGGTCCCAGCAAACCATTGGTGAAAATAAGTCTAAAATGTTAAAAACTTAAAACTTTAATATTTGTTAATAATTCTGTTACAATTTATAATATTACGTCATATTGCATATTATAATGGTACACCACCTGGACACCAATTATTTCTCGTTATATAATTATTTGTTTAAAATTTGTTAAATTTGAATCATTTAAGTTTTTACTTAAATATTAACAATTTTTTGATTATTATTATTTATACCACATATTGTACAATTCGACATACTTTATATTATTATTCAGCATACTAATATTAATAACATTTTTTACCAGGACACATTTTTTTGAATATTTATACCATTATTATTTATTTAGACCATGATATTAAAACCACATATACTTTAGTTTATATATTTTTTCCCGGGCCCATTTTACCGAGATAAGGTCATTTGGAACCCAATTTAACAATCCCAGAACTAGACTCATTTTTTAAAAAAGTAAAGATCGATCTACACTTGAGTTCAAATACAGTGCAGTTCTATATAATATTATGTCATAACACAGTTTCTTATAATTTTATTAAATAATATAAACTTGTAACGTACATTATATTATAGAAAATTAAAAAATATTAAAAATACAAATTAGTATGCTAATGATTTTATTTTAAGCGGAAGGCAAAATAATAGTGTTTTACAAAGTTTAAATTAACATTATTTTTTTGGACAATTGCGTTTAACCCAATTGCAATTCCATCATTATACATATTTTTACCCAAATACAATTCCACCGTTTTATTTAGGTAAAAAGTGCAATTCGTCTATCCCTAATACTATAAAAACGCTAATCAGCCAAACAAGAAAAAAGCTAGTATAAAGTATAACATTATGTATTAGAGTGGTAACGACCGAAAACGACAATACATAACGATATAACGAGTGGTAATTGATCAACAAAGATGACTTATCTTTAACGCGGAGCTCAGGCTCATGGCTTGACCTTGGGCAGAAACAGAAATAGATTTGATGTAGAACTGTAGATAGCTGATGGCTGTTGGATTTTCGAGGGGAAATGGCCCCGAAAGCACGTGAAACAGCACTTTTTACTATCACGAGTTGAGGAAAGTGGGTGCGTAGTCAGTACGAATAAGTGCCCACGGTTATAAGTCACAGACACTTTCAGCAAGTAAGATTACGGCTAATACAACCGAAAATGGTTGGCAAAGCTTGAGCATAACACATTAACAACATATGTCGGCGAGACTCGCGGTGGCACAGCGAAACCAGTCAGAACTGAGAGGCTGTGAGGGATGGAACATATATAAATACATATAAATATAATGAGTATAATTATAATAATAAATATAAGTTTTCAATTTGATTAGATTAAATGAATATTAAGATGCTAGAGTTAGGTTAGGTACTTAAAATAGTTCGGTTTGTTTACTTATTGATTTTATAAGAAATTTTATTTTAATTACCTTGCTTTTAACATCTAAAATAATTATGTTTTCAATTATTATTAAAAATATTAGATGTTGTGAAGAAAGTTTATTTAATAGCAATGAATAAGATTTGGTATCAATTCTATATTTATATGTAATATTCTAATATGTAAAGAATACTTAAAACCGGTCGTCGCAAAGGTTTTATTGACTATATAAGATTTAAAACCAAATTCGTCTTTGCAAATTAATTAAATTGATTATTATTTTTTTTTTTTAATTAAAGTTAAAATGTAATAACTAATTTAAATGATTGCTTTTATTTTTTAATGATAATTTTACAAATAGGTACACAGTTAGTGACTAGTGTTAATTATAATGAAATAAATAAATTTTTAACTGAGCTTTAAATAATTATTATATACTTTTTTTTATACATTTTACATTTTTTAAGCAAATTGGGAAAATATTGTTGGAATGTAAAGTAAGTACCTAAGTATAATATATAAATTATTATTTATACTTTTTTTTTTCAATATGTTGTCATGAATATTGTGAAGCGAAGATTATATCGGTATACAAATATTAATAATTCATAGGCACAACTTTTTATATACATTTTAATTTAGAATTTTAATTAGTATTCACTAATTTCCTTGAAAAATATTTTCTTACTGCCAAAAAAAATTCATTTATTGATGATTTAATTAAACAAATAACATAATTTTTTACTAGCCATACAATAAAAATATATCATATTATTACTCTCGAATAAATGTGTAAATTTGTTAATAGACAATGGGCGCAAGTGTTTTTTATTAGTATTTAGATTTTTGGACTTGTATTCATTATCAACATAGTTAAATCTTTGGTATATAAAGTGGCCAGATTAAAGTATTCCAGATCGGTCAACCGTACTTTTGGTAGCATATTTTGACTAAAGTCCAATTTTTACAATGCTACTAGTATAATACTATAGTTTTGTATCAGTAAACGAAGAACTAATTCATCGTAAATTGATATTTATTTATTTTATTTATATTATATTACTTAATTAATTTTAGATCAAAACTATTTTGGTGTTAAGTTATTAACTTCAATCTTCTATAACCATCATTATTTGTAATTGTAATATTATTTTTTGATCAATAAAATATTTACAATGAAAGCAGTTACTTTAAATATTTATTTATGACTTTTTTTAACTATGTAACTATGTTTACAGATCCAGTAAGAAGCTTTATAAGGAATGCGAAAACCATTAGAATGTCTTATACGTTATCGGTGTTATAATTTATATTACATATATCGGAAAAATAATATAAAATTTATTCTATACGTATAAAATAGTATGTACTTTTAATCAATATCACTGTATTAAATCTAAATTAATAAACTGTTATTTTTATTTTTAGAAGAAGATTGGGAAAGTCCAACAGTATTTTGTCATAAATACGTGAATCATGAATTAACATTAGGTAAGTATGAACAATTGTTATGCTGTCACAAATACACACATCACAGTTCAATTGAATTTTGTAAACTTGTTGTTTTCAGATTTAGAAAGTATAGAAAATTAAGGATAAGGATTGAGTGTTTTTTTTAAATAAAATAGTAAACGTTTTTTTTTATTTTACTTAGATATGTTTTTTGGATGAATACAAAAACTATTTTTCTTAATCAATTACACGTAATTGGTTTTGTGTATAAGTGTCATGCTATTTTATATGTATTGAATTT
Organism: Rhopalosiphum maidis; assembly: GCF_003676215.2. Taxonomy (NCBI): domain Eukaryota; kingdom Metazoa; phylum Arthropoda; class Insecta; order Hemiptera; family Aphididae; genus Rhopalosiphum; species Rhopalosiphum maidis. Next base: position 932,721 of record NC_040877.1, on the reverse strand, counting down.
TGTTACTACAGTGACTAAATATACATCATTCTTGCCAGTGATCTAAACATTAATTTAAAATCTATTGGTGGCAAAAAATTTATACGGTTTATGGTTTATACCCAAAAGCATATCTATGATTTCTCGATGTTCCTTACAAGATAAATTTATTATCTAGTATTTATTATTTTTTATTTCCATAAAAATTGAGATGTATCTAGTCTGATTATTATGTCTTAATGCACTTATTGTTGATATTCTTTTAATAATAATAAATACCTATATTGTACATGAAAATTTAGTACTTTTTTATTACATTGCTATACAATGAAAATTATTAATAAATAAATACAATAAGATTACTAAAACGTTTAGCCCGTGTAGCACAACAATAATAATATTACGAGTATAATGCTTATTATTATGGTGAACTAATATAATACTACTATATCAATTATAATATAGATAATAAAATATTGTATTAAATTGTCAAATCATTAATGGCACTATATATACTTATTAGTAGTCAGTTATCTCAAAAAAAGTCGGTATGTAGGTAGCATCCTGACAAGTAAGAGCTATTATATTCATATTCTTCAAAAAATACGTACACAACAAGTCAACAACTATTAGAGTATAAATATTACAGGAACACTTTTGCAAATGACTTGTATATAATTTGTGATCAGCAAGTAACATACGAATGCAAACCATATAAGTATAAATGTAATAACGACATTTAAACATTTTAAACTGACTTCGCGGTACTGGTTTTGCCGCCTTATATTAACCTATATTTGATTTATCTCGGTGATGGTGGTCGTGGATCTGCTTCCATACATTCATCGTTGTACATCTCTCAACAACGCAACATTTTCTCTCTCTCTTTTCACCGTCGGTAACATTTTTCTACACTACAGTCCATTTTTCATCGTACTTAAATTATGTCTTATTTACTTTTGTGAGATTTGACTAGATTTTATAATAATTTTCGTAACTCCACTTCGATACAGCCAATAAGTGTGCATGATAAATTAGCATTGATTTAACTCGTTGTATAATTAATATAATTTCAGTTTTATTATGATTGTTATGATTGGATTTTGTGTTTTAAATAGATAAATATAAATAAAAGTGACGGAGCATTTTTTTTTTTTTTAAATTACTCTTATTAGTTAATATATTATTTAATATTTATATGTAAATGTTATTTATTAGTTTGTTACCATATTGGTGTACGCTTGTTTGGATACAGTTCAACACGATTCTAAATAATTTTGGTTGTTTTGACTTTTGATTTAGTTGTTTCGATATACAGCATAAACAAAATAAAATCCTATACATTTTTGAATAAATAATACATTTGTTTTTCTATAAATACTATGAGGTATAATTGTATACAGTCAGTAGCTAGTGGCTACCATCCAACGTACATTATCAAATTCAAATAACATTGTGTTGTGCTCCTACATTAAGATCAGGCTATAGTTGACAGAGTGTTTGCAATTCTATATTCTTTACGAATATAGAATTGCGTCGTTCTCAATCTCAATTTAAGATTTGTACATCACTCCTTCTACTAAAAAATTAAAATAATATGTAACATGCAAATTATACTATTATCAAGATTGTAAGTTGTAAGTTCGTAATTCTCGGTCCCTTCATATTATAATGGAATTATCGAGTGTATAATTAAAACACTATATAATGATATACCATTAAAATCATAGACTTATAAAATAGTCTAAAGTACTTGGACCACTATTTTAAATGCATTCTTGCAGGGTCTATGCAAATGAACTTGTGATTTAAATACACGTATACCTTTTATGCTTATTTTTTTATTTTGGGAGCAATAAATTGTAATTTTATTAAAATATTATATTATCTTGTCATAGGAGAATCCAAAAATTACATTATAATTTATATTTACATTATGTAATGTATAATATTACAGCGCCACAGAACACTGACATATTGTGCAACACCGATTAGATTTTGTTCAAATCATACAGCCACTGGTCACGTCGATATCTATATATATATATATATTACTACTTGGCTGAAAATTGCCACGGGAACGATTAATTCTACGTGCTTTTTTAACCTAACGTTCGGGCACGGCGAACAGCTGATGTATATAATTTTCGACGACGGCGAATGTACGTGTAAATTACTGCGGACAGGACTCTGTAGTCTGCAAACAGCAACCGCACAGGTTCTAATACTGTGTAACAATCGTCCTGTTGTCTGTCGGTAATACTGTCCGTATCCGGTCGCCGTCGATGTCACGTACCTGCACCGTTTCCACCGTACACCCGGAAACAGCGGCTGAGTCGACACTGCTGACATTTTTATTCCAAGTAACTCAACCCGTACCATCATTGCCATCAATACGTCGTTGCTAACGTAGTCATCACTATTGGGTCCGAGTCGTGGTCCACGTGTTAATCAATAGCCGCTGTATGGTCCGTCACGATGCGATAGCTACTGTGTAGTATCATGGCAATCCAAACGGCTTCAAGTGTACATCGACACTGTTTTTCTAATGTACTTATGTGTGACCAATAAAATAATAATCGTAACGATTATTAAGACTGCATATCACACACGTGCGTCGTTACATTCCAAACGTCAATAACGATTGTTAACCGCGTTAGGTAGTTTATCATATTGATTACATTTTTGTTTTATATTTGTACTATATTATGGCGGTATCGAAACCGTACGTATATACACTACGAACAGTGGTTCTTAACCGGTGTCCCGTGGATTTTGAATAAGTGTTCCGTCAACATTATAAAATCAGTCAGAAAAAAATATTAGTATTTATAACCAATGGTATTATTAATTCACCTTTTTTTTGCAAATAAAAGTTTACCTATGTTAGTATATTACTAATAAGTAATAATATAAACAACATGATATATAATAAGTTTCATTTAGTTTATTTTTTACTTTTTAATTTAAATACAGGTTATAATAAATAACATAGGTACACGACATATTTATTTTAACAATTAATATTATTATTATTATTATTATAAAATTTAATTATCATTTTTATTATATTTTTAAATTTTTATACGATCAATTTTCTTCAATATTCATTCAATAACTATTTTTTCGTTGTAGTTAATACGGATCAATGCAATGCGAAAACTGTCCTGGTGTATAATTTAAACAATTTCATTTGTTGGGGTCTATGACTCGCGACTCTATGAGATACTGAGAAACGACATATTTTTTTTAAATATAATAAATATTAGGAATATTTGTTTTCAAGTCTAATTATTTAAGTTAAAAAAAATTATAATAGGATTTTTAATAAGTTATTGGAACATGAGTATTTAAATTTTATCTAATGTACTACGTAAATGGAATTTTGAAAACTAAATGGGTGAGTCATAAGTATTTAAAAATTTTTGAATGTTTAAACTATATAGTTTTTAAATTTTATTTAAAAGGTTGTAGAATTGTTGATATGAGGACAGTGACAAGCTGAATTAAATATCGATCGGAAATAACTCACAAATGATACAATAATATTATATTTTACTAGCATACCCGTCTCGGCTCCGCCAAAGAAACTTATTTAACTTATATAACTTGGTAATTAAATAACTAATTCCATACTTACATTTTAGTATAAGGGAAACATATATATATCAGAAAACGTTTCCCATCGAGTTGTTTTTGCTTACTAAATCTAAGATAATAAATTTGTTGAAATCAGAACTAGGTTCAACAATTAGTATTGAGAACCTTCGAGAAGATTACTACTTGTAAGAATACACCGGGAAGGCTGAGTAAAATAAGCAACCAGATATAGGTACTAAAGAGCGATACCACAATCTTAAAAATGTTATCAAGGCTAAATAGTAAATATGGATTGGATGTTATATTAGTTGGTAATGAAGGTGGGTTTGCACAAAATATTCTTAACAGCAAAGAACGTTTGCGTTTAATTTAAACAGCTATTAAAAACGCTAGATTTATGGGAAAAATAAAAATTGAAATGGATGTTACTGCTTCTGAGTTTTACGTGTAAAGCAATTTATTTTGTTTAAATTTATATATAATAACTTTAATTATGTATAATGTGATTAATTGTATGAATTTCAATGACTTAATTAATAATTGCAGTTATGGAAAGTACGATTTGGATTTCAATAATAAGTCAGATAGTAAATACAAAAGACAAATAATCTCAACTGAAGCTTTAACAAACTTTTACAAAGAAATCAATTTATAAAGAAGGGAGAATTGAGTAGCATGGAATAATTTTACTGCATCCACGGACATCCAAGTATATTTATCATTAATAACATTTTTTTAATATTATATCGTTCTTAGTCTCAGCATAAATTTATTTGAATCTGTATTTAAATATTAAAAATAACTACTATGGTATAACTTCATTTTTGTTTACTAAAAAAATTGGCAACGCCGCACCCAATTTCACACGCAATCTTACGCCTTTGAATAGTCAAACTCATGTGCTTTGTTATTCTGGCATCACACGCAATCGTATACCTAAAAGGCTAAAAGATAAAACGTGCGCAATCGTACTCCGCCGCTAAAACCGTAGTAGCGTGCATAAAGGATCGTCGGACATTATTATTATATCAATAAAATCACGAATTTCCAAAAATTCTCACTCAAGTCCACTAAAAACCACTTTTTTGAAATACAACTCTAGTTTATGCAAGTTTTTGCGGCGAATGATTTGTTTTTAAACTCCGAAACTTTACTCGTGTCGTTAGATGAGTGATAGATACATTTTACGCGCAAAAAAACCGTTAATGAAAACAAAAAAACGATAAATTTTATTTCGAGTTATCGAGGGCATAATGTTATTGCTATTAAGTGTTATGGTAGTTTCAAGGAGTTTTTAACGTAGTTCGAGATAACGAAAAATATTGACGTTCGATATAATAAGAATCTACTGTATATTAATAATACATTATGTGTATAACATTACTCGGCTTGTCCGGCAGATTGTACAGATAATTTTAATAAATTTAATAATTATACATTAAGCAACACAATTATGATGATATATATATATAATGTCTAATCGAAGTATCTTAACATACTATCTGCAGCTGATTTAACGTTTGCTGAACGGATATTTCTAGTCGAAGGTCTTTTGAATAAAAATATTATATAATCATGATTTGTTTGAAAATTTAAATCGTTTAATGTTTAATAAGTATTTAAAAAATAACTATCGTGTCACATGTAAACCATATTATAGGAAATTACAATTTTATTGTGATTTGCATTATTGCAGACAGCAGCCACTAATAGGTGGTCATAATAATAATACGGTAAGCGAACACGTTTTACTATCCATTGTTAGAGTTGTATACCGCGGACGCTTTGTACAGTATGAATAAACCGGAAAATATATTTTACAAGATAAGATGACACAGTAGAGCATAACATTTGCACTCTGAAATACTCGTATACTATGAACCAAAACTAAACTACAATAAGCTAAATCTTAAATTATTTAATACGGTAATGATTAAACCATTTTAAGAATAAATAAATCAAATATTCGTTGAAAGTGTTCAAAAGTAACTCGTACACGTAAACTTACTACAAACCCTTATGGACCGGTGAGTTATAAGTTATAGTAAATAATATATTATTTTATAATATAACATAAGAAATTAGAATATTAAATTATTAAATTAATATATGCATATATAAGCATTTGTGTAAAATGTAACACGCATATGCTATAATCGTTGAATATATATAATATTATATACATATGTAATTTTATGTCACTGTGATATTTTGATATATAATAAATATATATACATCGTCGTCACTGCCACAGTTAGGATATATATATAATATACATGGATCTCGTTCAGTACCGTCATGCCACCGGAACTAGACGTCGTCACTGCAACACTCAAAAACATGTTGACCATTAGTTGTGAGTACCCGTAATCCCATATCACTTGATATTTGATTTATTTATATTTTTTTACTTCATACCATTTGCGATTTCGATCGGTTTCTTTATCGGTCGCCCTAATATCCGGCTTCCTCGCCGGCTGTTCCATTGCCGCATACCAACTTCTGTACCGTTTGTCGTTACCTATGTATGGGCAATGCAGTATCGCTCTTACTACACCGTTGTTTATGACGTTTCGTGACCATCATAAGCAGTCGGTCGCATTTTTCCGTAACGATTAATTGTCGAGCTCTCGCCGTAAATCGGTAACAATAACCATAACCACTATTAGTGTCGTTGCGGCAGTATCGTCTTCCACTTCGGTCCCACTCGACGTCGGTACACACGATTGTAAACGCGTCCATAATCGACACCCGTGAACCCGTTATACGTCGTGGTGCCGGAGAACGTGCGTTGGTGATTTATCGCCAAACTCCGTACTGCCTCCTCATTTTCGTACCCCCGACCCCGCATGTCTACAGTCGTCCTATGCGACGTCTTCGACTGAGAACCACAATTTTACGTACGTCGTCGGTTCGGCAAATACTGTATCGTCGACAGCGACATATTGCGTCTTTGTACAACTGTACAACTGTACGTAGTTTACGCCGTTATCGAATAATACCATAATTTACACTTAGGATGATGCCGGCCGGTGCTATATCTCAGTCACCACATACACTGATACTATTCGAACTTGTTCAAATAGTTAATTTATTAAATCAGATTGATTTAACCCAATAACTTGTATTAATCTTATAGGTAAGAATATTGTTATCTAGAGTATTTATTAGACTTTAATTTTAATTTAAATTTTTACACCAATTATGACCATTATACATTTATGATATTTCACATGGACTGCAATTAGTATTCTGCGTTTTATACATACTAAATAGTACTAACAGTAGGGTTTTTCGTTATTCGATTGTTGAAATCTGTAATTCATTCTTAACAATTTAGAAATAATTGAAAATGTCTATTAATCAAAGATTGTTATCAAGAGTGCAGTATTCGGTTGTTGAAACAGTTTTATAACACTAATCGATTAATTGAAATAATTAAACAGCCATTCTACTCCTAAATTATAGGTAGGTGTATAATGAATATTTGTTAATTGAGATCTACATGGGTAATCTATTTTAAAGATAAACACATATTTTATCAACAAAAATTATGCTTTTATTATTTTATTAACATCTTCTTATACGTTTTTACTGTTTTGAATAAAAACATTATTATTATCATTTTTATTTTATACTCCAAACTTCTGGAGCAGAATATTTTCTAAAATAAAAATTGAAAAAAAATAATAGTTTTATTCCTGTTCTTATGCTCAATATTTTTTTCCAAAATATATAACCAATTAAACTTCTGTTTACAAACACTGAAAAAAATCAAAATATACGTACGAATATACGATCAACCTTGCATGCATATAACTAAATAGTAGATAAATACATTATTATATATATATTTAATAAATTAATAACTACTTATCCGCTTAGTATTAAATTAATAAATTAAACTTACCATTATGACTATAAGGTAAGCTTATAGTTTATACACGGTTATTCTTATTAAGTTATCTTATTTTTAAACAGTAACAGAATTTGTTTGATAAACCTACCTCAAATGGTATCAAACATTACGCCTTGCCAAAGACTGTGGTCAACGTATGAATTATCCCGTCAGGTAAAATCAATATCTATAAACCGTAATAATTATTTTAAACAATTGTTATATACTATATTTATGTGTGCTATTTAAATCAGTTGTTGTGTTTCTACGATTCGATATTATCACGATCAAATTAGAAGACAATATGTACAATGCAAACTTAAGAAAACCGTAACATTTACATAAATTAGTTTTAAAAAAGAAAAAACCACAATTCTAGTTAACTTATAATAATTCATAACATTATATAGTAACGTATATTTTTTATTATAATTGCAATAATGTAGTTCGTATAAAACTATAAACGTATATGAAATAAATAGTTAATACCTATTAATAAAATTCTTGATAAACGTGTTTTGACTTGTGAGTACATTACTTATAATTTTATTATAACAATCTCAATTATAAATGTTGAGAATGATGTCAAGAATATAGTCAAGAGCCGAAACTCAAGAGATCTGTATGTTGTTACGTGTATTATATGTGTGTAATGTGTAATAAATTTATGATATCGAGAATAATGAATTCTTTCTGCACATGATGAAATAATTTTTTATGTTCAACAATACGACTTACAATTACACAATATATATATTTGTAATATATTACACAATATTGGCTTATTTCAATATAATAACGCATAATTGTTGTTTAGGAATAATTAATAATACTTTGTTAAAGCTAACTAAATTTACTAAGGTGTAAACAATTAATAATATATAATGGTCGTTAATATAATTAAGTCGGATGGTTGGTCTGTTTGAGGTAATGATATGACCAAGTAGTAGGTGTGATGTTTTCATTTTTTTTACCAATAAATAAGTTTTATAATTCTTTTTGCACGTGATTTGTTTATTCCACTATTTACAGGTGTCAATAGTAAAAAGATAAAAAGTAAATAATTGAATTAGATGAGGTAAGTTTTATACTAAAAATGTATTAAGTGGTGTATAGGTGTATATTAAGTAAATATAAGGTATAACATGCAATTTTTTAAACATATAAGTAAAAAAAAAAAAATTTGAATAATTATATTATATTTGACAGTTGCATTATATTATACCTAAACATTTTTAAATTAAAGGATATAAAAATAAATAATCACAAAAGCATCTACGTTACATTGGGGTGCCCGGAAATTTTCGGTGGGGATGATACTTATATTTTAAGAAAATACCGGATTTAATAAAATAAAAATATAAGTCATATAAAAAAAACTTTAAATTCTTAATTCTAATTAAATTAACTAAAAAAAAAAAATTGACGAGTGTATTACTTTTTTGAATCAAAATTAATAATTAAATATATTTTCAAATTATGTTCATTAAAATTAAATCTTTTGGTACCTAAAATATGTTTGTACAATCAAAAAGTACATTATATTTCTACTACACTAGTTATTAGTACATATTAAAAAAACTCAATAATGTAGGTCTTATATCTAAATAAATATCTGCATAGAAAAATACAGCAATAACCATGTTTCCGACCTTTTAATAATAGGGTTAAAAAAAAATTTTCCTTTTTAAAATTTAATACGTAGCCAAAGAATGAGAGAACATAAAGTATATAATTATAATAAATATAATTTATAAGCAATAACTTATTACTAATAATCAATAGCAATGACTTACGATTGTGCTGTTCTACGCGCCGTTGTCCAGTTCGAACATATATTATTGACTCGATGACCTGTCTCGTCGATGTATACCGATGGATCCTGTTCCTCCCGCGGAAGCGTATGTTTACATCCACCGTATACAACTGAATTATAGGTCACATCGTGGTTGAAATCAGTAACGGTTCGGACAGTGTTTCTACACCGAGTTTGGAACCAGGTGCACGTGTCTTAACATTTTTAAATTTATTATTCGTACACATTATAATTAATTAAAAACAAAATACAAATAATAATAATAATACTAATAACATTATATTTAATTTATCTTAATTTTATCTATAAATATCGATAAAATAGATTTGTGTGAGGGGCAACCCGGTGTGATGAGCCGTGGTAGGTCGATGGCGTAATAGTTTATGTCACCATGTTATATTTTCCGCTCACGGCCGATCGATTGTGGCTATAGTAGTTACTGCTCGTCTTGAATCAGTTTTGGCACTAGCTGTGCGGTGATAGTGGACTGTATTTTATATATTTTTTATGAGACACGGAATGGAAGGAGAATATGGAGTACAGAAAATATTATAAATAGTATACCGAAATAAGAATTGTATCGAGAATACAAACAATTCCGACAGTAAAAACAAAATATTAATAGGTAGTCGTGATACGATGTAATGATAATAAATAATGAAAAATATTCAAAACTTAATGATAATAACAATTTACGATATTATGATAATATATTTAAAAGGTTAGGTTAGTGATTATCTTATATGAATGTTATGGGTAAGGTCGATTTGTGTCATATTTTATAGTAATCGTTAGTTTATCATATCGACTTCATTTTTATTGTGTATTTGCAAACTTCTTGGTGGTGACAGATGTATTGTGTACGCGAATTTTTTGAAGTGCATCACGAGGCCATAAAACTATTTTGGGTCTGTGTTTTGAAAAATAGGAACCGTTGTTAATTTACAATTTTTAAAGTTAAAAAGAGTCCTGGAAAACCTTTAGAAGTTATAAATAAGAACAATAATCGAAGATTATACTTACTACTAAGATTATATTTTAATTACAATCAATATATTTTGAAAAATGTTGGTGATTAATAAATATTTCATTGTTTTATTTTTATATATTTTACTAATGTTTAATACGCATGTTACGATTTGTCGTATGGCGAACTTGTCATACGATAGATTTTACACAAGTTTAAACTTCATCTCATGAAGTAGTACACACATTGTTCAACAATACAATATCATACACGTTACGATAATACGATAATCGTATCAAACTATTAAACAAAGTTGTACAATATGTCGTATGATTAATTATATCGTGTACGGGTCGCTTAAGACTCAATAGAATTTTATTCATAATTATTTTTTAACTTATAAGATATATTCATGAATTATGATACAATTATTTAAATGTTTATTAATCAGTATTAAATATTTCGATTACAATTAAAAAATATATATATTTATTCAATGATGTACACATATTTTATTTTAAATATTTATAAAATCGTATTGATTGATTACTGTTGTGTGAGTAATTTAGCCAGCAAAATATTATTTTACTTCTATATTTATATTTATGTTTTATATTATAAATTATAATATAAAACATGAATAAATATAGTTTACAATTATATCTATAGCCAACAAACAAAAAATAAATAATACTGACTATTAAAGCACTATAAGTATTAAATAGGTATATAGCCAGAGGCATAGTAACGCTATTGAGAAATGAGCCTACAAAAGTAGTATTTTTATTTTAATATCAAAACGACAATTTTGTCATTATACATGCATTTTTAAATGTTTCTTATTTATACACATTAGTACACTATGTGTTAATTTAATAATGAAATTATGAAAATTCCTAACTGGGACATCAGTGTTTCATTAATTATTGTTATTAACGCGTACATTACGGACATTTGTCAATTTTTTTAATTGGTAAAAAGCGCTTTTTTCAAGTTTCCCAGGGACACTAAAGAATTTTCTACTGCTATTACCAACATGTTCCTCAAGTCTAACACATTTTTACTCTCTTAAAAATATATAAAATTAGTTTTTTTTCAAACCGCCAACAGGTGTCCATGGTAATAAATAATTAATAAATAATTGATATTGTTTAGTAACTATCTATAGCTAATAACACTTGTATTTAAAGCTAAAATAATCAAATAAATATTAATATAATAGTATGTAATAGTATGTACTCGTTAAAATAATTATGTACACGACATATTTTTTTTAACAATTAATATAATTATTATAAAATTTTATTATCATTTTTAAATTTTTATACTACCAATTTTCTTCAATATTCATTCAATAACTACTTTGTATAAGATATATATTACGTATATATGATGACTGATATAGCATCGGCCATCATCCGAAGTGTAAAACATTACCGTCTTGGCAGCGTTGACGTAAACAGCGTGTAATTACAGTGCCGCTATTGACGAATCGAGGACGAGCGACGTACGTAAAATTGTGGTACTCAGGTGAAACCTCCGCACACGGTGACTGCAGCGATGCAGGATCGGGAGTACGAAAAGGAGGAGGCACTACAGAGTTTGGCGACAGATCACCAGCGTACGTTTTCCGGTACCCCGTCGTGTGACGAGTTCAATAGGGTATCGCACGTTGGTATATAGACGCGTTAGACCCACTCTGCATGGCGGACAGCCGAAGGACACCCGCCTTTTACAATCGCGCGGCCCGGTGGCGAAGGCGACACGGTGGCCAGCGGTACCGGAGTGGACAGCGATGCTGTCTCGATGACATCAACACAGCAGTTATGGCAATCGTTACTGATTTACGACAGCTCAAGCGGTAGAGAAGTTGGCGTGCGGCGATGAAACATCCGGCGAAAAAGACAACAATGATAAAAATATTAAAAACGTACTGAAGCGTTTAACACCGAGTTGGTTGTCGCGAAGTGGTGACACACTCGGACGCACGACAATATAAAAACGGCCACGTGGTGTACGGCATTTACAAAGTGAGCAGAGGCTGACGAACGGCCTCACGCAATCGGAGACGCATAAAAATAATACAACGACCGATAAAGAAGCTATTTAAGGACAAAAAGGTATTTTGTGATCGTACAAAAATACCATGTCGGTGTAGGACGTAAGAAACGTTTCACCAAGATAAATTGTAAAATTAAAAAAAAAAATAGATATAAATCAAATATCATGTGATATGGGATTATGGAAACTCATAACCAAAGGTCAGCAGGCTTTTGAGTGCTGCAGTGTCGGTACTCAACGATATTAATATATATATATATATATATCCTGACTGTGGCTGTGGCCTCATCGGCTTATAATTTGATTGGGATTGCCATTGACCACCGGCCTGTTAACAATTTTCGCCGCCGTCGTAACGTGCCCCTATCACTGTAATATTTGGTACTCTAGTCGGGCGGCGTCTGTATCCGCGGCGCTTTTACAGCTAACCACCATGCCACCAAAGTCTTTGGGTGGCTGAATAAAGTACGTAGTTGACTTATACCCACATAATAACCTTACTATTGCAGTGGCGTCATTTGTACCGTGCTGGGTATACATTTACATATTTAAAATCCAATATTGTAGTAATAAGGCCCACTTCATAAATTGATTGGCTTGAAAAATTGATAGTAATTTGCGCTTAAAGTGACCTGGTTTATACGCTATGCGTAATAAAAAAAAATTAAATGACGCCACTGACTTATTGCAGCATTTTCTCAATGTCGCAGTCGACCTGTCCGACGATAACACACTAGGTCGATGCACAGACCACCAGTATATATGTGATGGTAATGCAAATATTACAAATTACATACAAAGATGAATGGTGAATTGTTGGGCGGCTACGCAATTTACGCACCAAAACGATATATGATTTTAAGCTTACCAATACACTCGTAACTCAATCAACACTAACTAATTTTTGTTATGTATATGATAGATTTATTTTTTCAATACTTATAAAGCTTGTTTGATTGTCGTATGCCAACGTTTGGAAGGTATATTTAACTATATATTAATTTATATTGGGATAAATAGATGGACTAGTCTCTTTAGAAAACGTTACATCTATTTCTCATTTTTAATGTATGCTAAAATGTTGAACATTGTTATTATATTGCTAATCCTGTATTCATGTGTTATATTAATAGTTTTTACTTTTGCCTGTTTAATATTCTTAAACGATTGAATATCAATTATCTATGAATATTATTTTTTAAATAATTACAGTATCTATTTAATAATATTTTTAATTGAACTAAATTTAAATTGTAGATTTTTGAACTTTTATTTAGTGATATAGAGATAATATGAATAAGATTATTAAGTTATATAACTTAATAAAAAAAAAAATAAATAAATAAATAAATAATAATAATAATTAACCTCTTTTTATTTTTATCCTTATGCGCATATTATAATATTGAGTGACTGGACATAACTCTTTCTAAAAAAACCTGTATGGAATTGATAAATAATAATAATGTACGTCTGCAGGTTTATAAAGTTATTAATAATTATGAACATTTACAATGAATTCATTATTTTATGATTAAAATTTAGCATATCAATAAAATATAAAAACGTTTTAAGGGTCGTAGATTTTTATATAAGAAAAGACTTTTAAATTTAAAATTGAAATAATATTCTATATTCAAGCTATAATATTATTATATTATTATTATCGTGAACAATAAGTACGGTGTAAAATTAATTTTGCACGTGATTTGTTTATACTATTTACTGTTTTACAGGTTTTATAAAGTAAATATTTAGATTAGAATATGATGTAAGTTTTAAACTTAAAATGGATTAAGTGTAATATTAGGCATAACATGAAATTGTTTGAACATAAAAGTAAAATAAAAACGTGCATACAAACATAATACCGGCACCTACTAAAGCATTTTTTTAAATGGATTTATCAATAACATTTATGTGTTTTTAAATATCTACCAAAAGATAGACTTTTTATTATCATTATTATTATGATTATTATGATTATTAAAATAAATATTTAAAATGTATGCTTCAAGGCATAATAAACAAATGATGTACATACACAAGATGGATGAAAATACAACAATGATATGATATGTACACGCGGAGTGAATCTATCCAGTAATTAAATCAAACGTTAATGGTTTTTACAAAAAGTTTAATAAAAAAATTTTGTTAGATATTATATAAAGTATTATTAAAAATTCAACAATTAAACTATGAAACGACAAAATAGTAATGATTAATTCCCTTACATTCAACATATTATGTATTGCAACGTTAAGCGGTGATTGATCTATATTTAATTTAATATATAATAGTTCATCAATGAATTTATAAATAAAACTACTACGATTTTGAAGTGTTTATATTAGCTTATTAATTTTAAATAATCAACTATATTAATATTCAATAGATATTAACGAAAAGATTAAAGTGATCATTTCTAGGTACATATAAAATGCAGATAGAATGCTATCCTTCACAATTATATTCTTTCATAATTATTATACGAATCGGGTATACACGCGTAGACGTTTAAAATCACATAATCATCTACGTCATTACATTTTAGGTTAAGAAATTAAAAATCGTCAGTAATTTTTCGAAATTTAAATATTCTGCTAAATAAACAAACAACAACATCATATTTTATTTTGACTATATCCAACATGCGATTTTAATATTGTTATGCCTTATGCAAAAGTAAACTTTTAATTTAATCGGCTTCGTGTTTTTTTAGTAAATATTCTAGTGAATACAAGGTTTATATTTATTTGCAAAGTAATACTACACAGACATAGTACAGTAATAGATACACAATGTAGTATGCAAATATTGTTACACAAAAACTGTCATCATTCTTCTTATAATCTATAATTGTATGTATTCTAAGTTAGTGTGGTCTATTGAAATCGCGTGCACTATACGTACGAGCATTGCTCATTTAAATATTACTCTAGATAACTTCCATCGGGATAATTCTGATGAAGTTCCGAATGATGAGTTTATTTTCGCAGCGAACGATGCAGACTAAGTACGGTGCAGTAGTATATAATACTACAAGACAGTACTAACTTGGCTATTAATTTATTATTATATTTTATATATTTATTGAATTTATATATAATTTATTGATGTTCCACAGTTAATAAAATATCTTACAACTAATGTTAGTCAATGGCATAGCACAATCACAACCCGAACGGCTAGATTACATAAATATAAAATATAAATATATGCCGTACCACACAGGTGACGAAACAGAATAATTATAATAAAAACAAATGACAAACAAAAACATTTATGTACGACCTGATAACAACTGATGGCACTGATGGCAAGCGTTGGTGATGACGGTGGCTGTTGTTTCCGTTATCCCGGCACATCGCTGGAACACCGAGCAGGGACCTACCAGACGGCGACAATCCACCGAACGTCGGTTGTCCAACACGGGTCAACGACCGCGTATACGTACGGGAGTTTTATACAGCAAAAACCTTGTATCGCGGAAACAAGATTAAAACAGTTGAATGCGATTGATTGGATTCCGACGTTAAACCGTATAATAGAACGAAAACAACAATCGATCGTGTTCGCGCTTCGTTGGACAAACGAAAAGCGTTTGGTCGCACTGCGAGAATTCGGACGGGCGATGGCACGAAGCGAAAAAGGCTTTTTGTTTGACGCAAAAGCCCGAAAACAATAGATCGTAGACACGGGACTTGTGCGGCACGACGATGAACGTGAGGCTCGGATGCGCGTAAATCAAAGGCGGAATACGGTGATGATGCAACGGTTTTACGACGACGAACCAAGAAAAAGGGACTGCTACGCTAGACGAACGGTAAAAGATAAGAGACGGGGCGGCGGCGGCGGCGGCGATGGGCATCAGCGGTCATCGGCTAGCCCCCTCCCACGGTCCCTCCGGAAAGACAAAGTTTACATGGAGTGTAGTCTGCTGTACATCAACAGGGTTGCAAACGTTACGACGTAGGACTTGTCGCCGCACCAAATTAAAATATTAAATGTGTATCCAAGATCCAACAGTTATTAATAATAATACCTAAGTATGTTTATTTAAAATATATATCGTATAGATTTTCGTAACCCAATGCATTCGGGGTTAGTCACTTTTATTTAAAATAGGAAAATAAATATGTTAAATATATATATTTTTATTCAAACCTTTTCATTTGACTTCTAATATCCCCAGACATCATGTATTTCACTGCATTTATTTAACTTGTACATAAATGATATATAAATTTGCCAATTCGCGAGGTATGTCATTATATTATTAAAATCTCCAATAATATTACTAAAAAAAAAATAAGTATTAACAAGTTAGGGTCACACATTTTCGTTTCGATCTATAATATTATTTTTATCATACAAATGATATATATATATATTTTTTTATTTCGAATGGACCAGTTTGAGTGAATTTTGTACCGTCTTTACTAGTCAGCTGGCAGAATACATCTTTAACATCAATGTTGACGACACAGACTCTAGCTTTACAGGGGTGTGTATATTATATTGTATAGCTATACAAATTGTTCACTATTTTATGATGTTATACTTTTTATTATATTTTAAATTTGATTAGACAAGATATTGTATGATACGCCTATCGCTAATTACAATATTATAGTATAAAATTACCTCCTATGCAACATGAAAAAATGAAAATAATTTATTGACAGACGCGATTAAAGATATAGTTAGTACATTGTGATATATTACAGATATTATCTAGTTAATTTAAAAATAAGTGTAAATTAATCGAGACTGGCCAACTATATGTTCCCAAGGAAAACTGTGACTACTAATAAATAATATGTAAAGAAAATTAATAATGATAAAAAAATAATCATAGACATAATTGTATTTATATGTCATATTAAGTATTACAAAAACCGAAAACAGCCCAACTTTGAAAAGCTATATTTCGCTAACGAATTAACGAAAAACAATATATTTTATATTGATTGAAGTTGAATACAATGTATTTATAAACCTTTGGTATTATAAAGGCTTAATACCAATTTAGTTCAATGTCATATGCAAGTTCCATTGTAAACTTACATTTCGGGGAGAGGTATTCTTAATCCGTATGAAAATTTTGCAAATTACTGCCCATCCATCCTATTCTACTGCTGCTATACTCTTAAAAACCTATATCTAATTGGCGGTTGCATATTTTTCTTGTAGACTATATTATAAGTCGTTAATTTTTAATAATAGATTTAATAACTCAAAAATAAAATAATAAAACAGTAATTCATTGTGTAAGTATGATTTTCAATTGATTCGTATTTTAATAAGGTGCGGCGGTCCCTTGTACAGTTTCCAAGATTTTAGAGTCATCGCGTGTAAGCTTCCGCCTTAAAAATACGTAAAATAAGATTTTTAGGTAAAAAACGTCAATAAATGAATAAGGGCCGTGGGCGACCGTAGAATAAAAAAAAAATATCGACAATTTGGTGTTTTTTTGCGCGTAAACCGTTTTAGGGACCCGTCTGACAATGCGTGTAAAGTTTCAGAGTCGAAAAATAAATCCTTCACCACGAAAACTTACAAAACATTATTTTTCAAAAAAGTGGTTTTTACCGTACTTAGGTGGTTTAAATTTGGATTTTCTGCAATTTTCTGTTATAGGAGTAAGGTCCGACGGTCTGTTGTACAGGTTTTCCGTTTTTAGAGTCATCGCGTGTACGCTTCCGCCTTAAAAATACGTAAAATTAGATTTTTTGGTGAAAAACGTCAATAAATGAACAGAAATCGTGGGGGGCCGTAATATAAAAAAAAAATATCGACTATTTGGCGTTTTTTTGCGCGTAAACCGTTTTAGGGACCTGTCTGACAATGAGTATTAAGTTTTAGAGTCAAAAAATAAATCCTTCACCACGAAAACTTACAAAACATTATTTTTCAAAAAAGTGGTTTTTACCGTACTTAGGTGGTTTAAATCCAAATTTTCAGCAATTTTCTGATATAGGAGGAAGGTCCGACGGTCCCTTGTACAGTTTCCAAGTTATTAGAGTCATCTCGTGTACGCTTCCGCCTTAAAAATACGTAAAATTAGATTTTTAGGTAAAAAACATCAATAAATGAATAGGGGCCGTGGGCGGCCGTAGAATAAAAAAAAAATATCAACAATTTGGTGTTTTTTTGAGCGTAAACCGTTTTAGGGACCCGTCTGACAATGCGTGTAAAGTTTCAGAGTCGAAAAATAAATCCTTCACCACGAAAACTTACAAAACATTATTTTTCAAAAAAGTGGTTTTTACCGTACTTAGGTGGTTTAAATTTGGATTTTCGGCAATTTTCTGTTATAGGAGTAAGGTCCGACGGTCTGTTGTACAGGTTTTCCGTTTTTAGAGTCATCGCGTGTACGCTTCCGCCTTAAAAATACGTAAAATTAGATTTTTAGGTGAAAAACGTCAATAAATGAACAGGGGCCGTGGGCGGCCGTAGAATAAAAAAAAAATATTGACAATTTGGTGTTTTTTTGAGCGTAAACCGTTTTAGGGACCCGTCTGACAATGCGTGTAAAGTTTCAGAGTCGAAAAATAAATCCTTCACCACGAAAACTTACAAAACATAATTTTTCAAAAAAGTGGTTTTTACCGTACTTAGGTGGTTTAAATCCAAATTTTCGGCAATTTTCTGATATAGGAGGAAGGTCCGACGGTCCCTTGTACAGTTTCCAAGTTTTTAGAGTCATCTCGTGTACGCTTCCGCCTTAAAATTACGTAAAATTAGATTTTTAGGTGAAAAACGTCAATAAATGAACAGGGGCCGTGGGCGGCCGTAGAATAAAAAAAAATATCGACAATTTGGTGTTTTATTGCGCGTAAACCGTTTTAGGGACCCGTCTGACAATGCGTGTAAAGTTTCAGAGTCGAAAAATAAATCCTTCACCACGAAAACTTACAAAACATTATTTTTCAAAAAAGTGGTTTTTACCGTACTTAGGTGGTTTAAATTTAATTTTCGGCAATTTTCTGATATAGGAGGAAGGTCCGGCGGTCCCTTGTACAGTTTCCAAGTTTTTAGAGTCATCGCGTGTACGCTTCCGCCTTAAAAATACGTAAAATTAGATTTTTAGGTAAAAAACGTCAATAAATGAATAAGGGCCGTGGGCGGCCGTAGAATAAAAAAAAATATCGACAATTTTGTGTTTTTTTGCGCGTAAACCGTTTTAGGGACCCGTCTGACAATGCGTGTAAAGTTTCAGAGTCGAAAAATAAATCCTTCACCACGAAAACTTACAAAACATTATTTTTCAAAAAAGTGGTTTTTACCGTACTTAGGTGGTTTAAATTCAATTTTCGGCAATTTTCTGATATAGGAGGAAGGTCCGACGGTCCCTTGTACAGTTTCCAAGTTTTTAGAGTCATCGCGTGTACGCTTCCGCCTTAAAAATACGTAAAATTAGATTTTTAGGTAAAAAACGTCAATAAATGAATAAGGGCCGTGGGCGGCCGTAGAATAAAAAAAAATATCGACAATTTGGTGTTTTTTTGCGCGTAAACCGTTTTAGGGACCCGTCTGACAATGCGTGTAAAGTTTCAGAGTCGAAAAATAAATCCTTCACCACGAAAACTTACAAAACATTATTTTTCAAAAAAGTGGTTTTTACCGTACTTAGGTGGTTTAAATTTGGATTTTCGGCAATTTTCTGATATAGGAGGAAGGTCCGACGGTCCCTTGTACAGTTTCCAAGTTTTTAGAGTCATCTCGTGTACGCTTCTGCCTTAAAATTACGTAAAATTAGATTTTTAGGTGAAAAACGTCAATAAATGAACAGGGGCCGTGGGCGGGCCGTAGAATAAAAAAAAATATCGACAATTTGGTGTTTTTTTGCGCGTAAACCGTTTTAGGGACCCGTCTGACAATGCGTGTAAAGTTTCAGAGTCGAAAAATAAATCCTTCACAACGAAAACTTACAAAACATTATTTTTCAAAAAAGTGGTTTTTACCGTACTTAGGTGGTTTAAATCCAAATTTTCGGCAATTTTCTGATATAGGAGGAAGGTCCGGCGGTCCCTTGTACAGTTTCCAAGTTTTTAGAGTCATCGCGTGTACGCTTCCGCCTTAAAAATACGTAAAATAAGATTTTTAGGTAAAAAACGTCAATAAATGAATAAGGGCCGTGGGCGGCCGTAGAATAAAAAAAAAATATCGACAATTTTGTGTTTTTTTGCGCGTAAACCGTTTTAGGGACCCGTCTGACAATGCGTGTAAAGTTTCAGAGTCAAAAAATAAATCCTTCACCACGAAAACTTACAAAACATTATTTTTCAAAAAAGTGGTTTTTACCGTACTTAGGTGGTTTAAATTTGGATTTTCGGCAATTTTCTGATATAGGAGGAAGGTCCGACGGTCCCTTGTACAGTTTCCAAGTTTTTAGAGTCATCTCGTGTACGCTTCCGCCTTAAAATTACGTAAAATTAGATTTTTAGGTGAAAAACGTCAATAAATGAACAGGGGCCGTGGGCGGCCGTAGAATAAAAAAAAATATCGACAATTTGGTGTTTTTTTGCGCGTAAACCGTTTTAGGGACCCGTCTGACAATGCGTGTAAAGTTTCAGAGTCGAAAAATAAATCCTTCACCACGAAAACTTACAAAACATTATTTTTCAAAAAAGTGGTTTTTACCGTACTTAGGTGGTTTAAATTTGAATTTTCGGCAATTTTCTGATATAGGAGGAAGGTCCGGCGGTCCCTTGTACAGTTTCCAAGTTTTTAGAGTCATCGCGTGTACGCTTCCGCCTTAAAAATACGTAAAATTAGATTTTTAGGTAAAAACGTCAATAAATGAATAAGGGCCGTGGGCGGCCGTAGAATAAAAAAAAATATCGACAATTTTGTGTTTTTTTGCGCGTAAACCGTTTTAGGGACCCGTCTGACAATGCGTGTAAAGTTTCAGAGTCAAAAAATAAATCCTTCACCACGAAAACTTACAAAACATTATTTTTCAAAAAAGTGGTTTTTACCGTACTTAGGTGGTTTAAATCCAAATTTTCGGCAATTTTCTGATATAGGAGGAAGGTCCGACGGTCCCTTGTACAGTTTCCAAGTTTTTAGAGTCATCGCGTGTACGCTTCCGCCTTAAAAATACGTAAAATTAGATTTTTAGGTAAAAAACGTCAATAAATGAATAAGGGCCGTGGGCGGCCGTAGAATAAAAAAAAAATATCGACAATTTGGTGTTTTTTTGCGCGTAAACCGTTTTAGGGACCCGTCTGACAATGCGTGTAAAGTTTCAGAGTCGAAAAAATAAATCCTTCACCACGAAAACTTACAAAACATTATTTTTCAAAAAAGTGGTTTTTACCGTACTTAGGTGGTTTAAATTTGGATTTTCGGCAATTTTCTGATATAGGAGGAAGGTCCGACGGTCCCTTGTACAGTTTCCAAGTTTTTAGAGTCATCGCGTGTACGCTTCCGCCTTAAAAATACGTAAAATTAGATTTTTAGGTAAAAAACGTCAATAAATGAATAAGGGCCGTGGGCGGCCGTAGAATAAAAAAAAAATATCGACAATTTGTGTTTTTTTGCGCGTAAACCGTTTTAGGGACCCGTCTGACAATGCGTGTAAAGTTTCAGAGTCAAAAATAAATCCTTCACCACGAAAACTTACAAAACATTATTTTTCAAAAAAGTGGTTTTTACCGTACTTAGGTGGTTTAAATTTGGATTTTCTGCAATTTTCTGTATATAGGAGGAAGGTCCGACGGTCCTTTGTACAGTTTCCAGTTTTTAGAGTCATCGCGTGTACGCTTCCGCCTTAAAAATACGTAAAATTAGATTTTTTGGTGAAAAACGTCAATAAATGACATAATGCGTGGGGGGCCGTATATAAAAAAAAATATCGACTATTTGGCGTTTTTTTGCGCGTAAACCGTTTTAGGGACCGTCTGACAATGCGTAGTAAAGTTTCAGAGTCAAAAAATAAATCCTTCACCACGAAAACTTACAAAACATTATTTTTCAAAAAAGTGGTTTTTACCGTACTTAGGTGGTTTAAATTTGGATTTTCGGCAATTTTCTGATATAGGAGGAAGGTCCGACGGTCCCTTGTACAGTTTCCAAGTTTTTAGAGTCATCTCGTGTACGCTTCCGCCTAAAAAATACGTGAAATTAGATTCTTATTTGAAAAACGTCAATAAATGAACAAGGGCCGTGGGCGGCCGTAGAATAAAAAAAAAATATCGACAATTTTGTGTTTTTTTGCGCGTAAACCGTTTTAGGGACCCGTCTGACAATGCGTGTAAAGTTTCAGAGTCAAAAAATAAATCCTTCACCACGAAAACTTACAAAACATTATTTTTCAAAAAAGTGGTTTTTACCGTACTTAGGTGGTTTAAATTTGGATTTTCGGCAATTTTCTGATATAGGAGGAAGGTCCGACGGTCCCTTGTACAGTTTCCAAGTTTTTAGAGTCATCTCGTGTACGCTTCCGCCTAAAAAATACGTGAAATTAGATTCTTATTTGAAAAACGTCAATAAATGAACAGGGGCCGTGGGCGGCCGTAGAATAAAAAAAAAATATTGACAATTTGGTGTTTTTTTGAGCGTAAACCGTTTTAGGGACCCGTCTGACAATGCGTGTAAAGTTTCAGAGTCGATAAATAAATCCTTCACCACGAAAACTTACAAAACATTATTTTTCAAAAAAGTGGTTTTTACCGTACTTAGGTGGTTTAAATCCAAATTTTCGGCAATTTTCTGATATAGGAGGAAGGTCCGACGGTCCCTTGTACAGTTTCCAAGTTTTTAGAGTCATCGCGTGTACGCTTCCGCCTTAAAATACGTAAAATTAGATTTTTAGGTGAAAAAACGTCAATAAATGAACAGGGGCCGTGGGCGGCCGTAGAATAAAAAAAAAATATCGACAATTTGGTGTTTTTTTGCGCGTAAACCGTTTTAGGGACCCGTCTGACAATGCGTGTAAAGTTTCAGAGTCAAAAAATAAATCCTTCACCACGAAAACTTACAAAACATTATTTTTCAAAAAAGTGGTTTTTACCGTACTTAGGTGGTTTAAATTTGGATTTTCGGCAATTTTCTGATATAGGAGGAAGGTCCGACGGTCCTTGTACAGTTTCCAAGTTTTTAGAGTCATCTCGTGTACGCTTCCGCCTTAAAAATACGTAAAATTAGATTTTTAGGTGAAAAACGTCAATAAATGAACAGGGATCGTGGGCGGCCGTAGAATAAAAAAAAATATCGACAATTTGGTGTTTTTTTGCGCGTAAACCGTTTTAGGGACCCGTCTGACAATGCGTGTAAAGTTTTAGAGTCGAAAAATAAATCCTTCACCACGAAAACTTACAAAACATTATTTTTCAAAAAAGTGGTTTTTACCGTACTTAGGTGGTTTAAATCCAAATTTTCGGCAATTTTCTGATATAGGAGGAAGGTCCGACGGTCCCTTGTACAGTTTCCAAGTTTTTAGAGTCATCTCGTGTACGCTTCCGCCTTAAAAATACGTAAAATTAGATTTTTAGGTAAAAAACAGTCAATAAATGAATAGGGGCCGTGGGCGGCCGTAGAATAAAAAAAAAATATCGACAATTTGGTGTTTTTTTGCGCGTAAACCGTTTTAGGGACCCGTCTGACAATGCGTGTAAAGTTTCAGAGTCGAAAAATAAATCCTTCACCACGAAAACTTACAAAACATTATTTTTCAAAAAAGTGGTTTTTACCGTACTTAGGTGGTTTAAATTTGGATTTTCGGCAATTTTCTGTATATAGGAGTAAGGTCCGACGGTCTTTGTACAGGTTTCCAGTTTTTAGAGTCATCGCGTGTACGCTTCCGCCTTAAAAATACGTAAAATTAGATTTTTAGGTGAAAAACGTCAATAAATGAACAGGGGCCGTGGGCGGCCGTAGAATAAAAAAAAAATATTGACAATTTGGTGTTTTTTTGAGCGTAAACCGTTTTAGGGACCCGTCTGACAATGCGTGTAAAGTTTCAGAGTCGAAAAATAAATCCTTCACCACGAAAACTTACAAAACATTATTTTTCAAAAAAGTGGTTTTTACCGTACTTAGGTGGTTTAAATCCAAATTTTCGGCAATTTTCTGATATAGGAGGAAGGTCCGACGGTCCCTTGTACAGTTTCCAAGTTTTTAGAGTCATCGCGTGTACGCTTCCGCCTTAAAAATATGTAAAATTAGATTTTTAGGTAAAAAACGTCAATAAATGAATAAGGGCCGTGGGTGGCCGTAGAATAAAAAAAAAATATCAAGAATTTGGTGTTTTTTTGAGCTTAAACAGTTTTAGGGACCCGTCTGACAATGCGTGTAATGTTTCAGAGTCGAAAAAAAAATCCTTCACCACGAAAACTAACAAAACATTATTTTTCAAAAAAGTGGTTTTTACCGTACTTAGGTGGTTTAAATTTGGATTTTCGGCAATTTTCTGATATAGGAGGAAGGTCCGACGGTCCCTTGTACAGTTTCCAAGTTTTTAGAGTCATCTCGTGTACGCTTCCGCCTTAAAATTACGTAAAATTAGATTTTTAGGTGAAAAACGTCAATAAATGAACAGGGGCCATGGGCGGCCGTAGAATAAAAAAAAATATCGACAATTTGGTGTTTTTTTGCGCGTAAACCGTTTTAGGGACCCGTCTGACAATGCGTGTAAAGTTTCAGAGTCGAAAAATAAATCCTTCACAACGAAAACTTACAAAACATTATTTTTCAAAAAAGTGGTTTTTACCGTACTTAGGTGGTTTAAATTTGAATTTTCGGCAATTTTCTGATATAGGAGGAAGGTCCGACGGTCCCTTGTACAATTTCCAAGTTTTTAGAGTCATCGCGTGTACGCTTCCGCCTTAAAAATACGTAAAATAAGATTTTTAGGTAAAAAACGTCAATAAATGAATAAGGGCCGTGGGCGGCCGTAGAATAAAAAAAAAATATCGACAATTTTGTGTTTTTTTGCGCGTAAACCGTTTTAGGGACCCGTCTGACAATGCGTGTAAAGTTTCAGAGTCAAAAATAAATCCTTCACCACGAAAACTTACAAAACATTATTTTTCAAAAAGTGGTTTTTACCGTACTTAGGTGGTTTAAATTTGGATTTTCTGCAATTTTCTGTTATAGGAGTAAGGTCCGACGGTCTGTTGTACAGGTTTTCCGTTTTTAGAGTCATCGCGTGTACGCTTCCGCCTTAAAAATACGTAAAATTAGATTTTTTGGTGAAAAACGTCAATAAATGAACAGAAATCGTGGGGGGCCGTAATATAAAAAAAAAATATCGACTATTTGGCGTTTTTTTGCGCGTAAACCGTTTTAGGGACCTGTCTGACAATGAGTATTAAGTTTTAGAGTCAAAAAATAAATCCTTCACCACGAAAACTTACAAAACATTATTTTTCAAAAAAGTGGTTTTTACCGTACTTAGGTGGTTTAAATTTGGATTTTCGGCAATTTTCTGATATAGGAGGAAGGTCCGACGGTCCCTTGTACAGTTTCCAAGTTTTTAGAGTCATCTCGTGTACGCTTCCGCCTTAAAAATACGTAAAATTAGATTTTTAGGTGAAAAACGTCAATAAATGAACAGGGGCCGTGGGCGGCCGTAGAATAAAAAAAAAATATCGACAATTTGGTGTTTTTTTGCGCGTAAACCGTTTTAGGGACCCGTCTGACAATGCGTGTAAAGTTTCAGAGTCGAAAAATAAATCCTTCACCACGAAAACTTACAAAACATTATTTTTCAAAAAAGTGGTTTTTACCGTACTTAGGTGGTTTAAATTTGGATTTTCGGCAATTTTCTGATATAGGAGGAAGGTCCGACGGTCCCTTGTACAGTTTCCAAGTTTTTAGAGTCATCTCGTGTACGCTTCCGCCTTAAAATACGTAAAATTAGATTTTTATTTGAAAAAACGTCAATAAATGAACAGGGGCCGTGGGCGGCCGTAGAATAAAAAAAAAATATCGACAATTTGGTGTTTTTTTGCGCGTAAACCGTTTTAGGGACCCGTCTGACAATGCGTGTAAAGTTTCAGAGTCGAAAAATAAATCCTTCACCACGAAAACTTACAAAACATTATTTTTCAAAAAAGTGGTTTTTACCGTACTTAGGTGGTTTAAATTTGGATTTTCGGCAATTTTCTGATATAGGAGGAAGGTCCGACGGTCCCTTGTACAGTTTCCAAGTTTTTAGAGTCATCTCGTGTACGCTTCCGCCTTAAAATTACGTAAAATTAGATTTTTAGGTGAAAAACGTCAATAAATGAACAGGGGCCGTGGGCGGCCGTAGAATAAAAAAAAATATCGACAATTTGGTGTTTTTTTGCGCGTAAACCGTTTTAGGGACCCGTCTGACAATGCGTGTAAAGTTTCAGAGTCGAAAAATAAATCCTTCACAACGAAAACTTACAAAACATTATTTTTCAAAAAAGTGGTTTTTACCGTACTTAGGTGGTTTAAATTTGAATTTTCGGCAATTTTCTGATATAGGAGGAAGGTCCGACGGTCCCTTGTACAATTTCCAAGTTTTTAGAGTCATCGCGTGTACGCTTCCGCCTTAAAAATACGTAAAATAAGATTTTTAGGTAAAAAACGTCAATAAATGAATAAGGGCCGTGGGCGGCCGTAGAATAAAAAAAAAATATCGACAATTTTGTGTTTTTTTGCGCGTAAACCGTTTTAGGGACCCGTCTGACAATGCGTGTAAAGTTTCAGAGTCAAAAAATAAATCCTTCACCACGAAAACTTACAAAACATTATTTTTCAAAAAAGTGGTTTTTACCGTACTTAGGTGGTTTAAATTTGGATTTTCTGCAATTTTCTGTTATAGGAGTAAGGTCCGACGGTCTGTTGTACAGGTTTTCCGTTTTTAGAGTCATCGCGTGTACGCTTCCGCCTTAAAAATACGTAAAATTAGATTTTTTGGTGAAAAACGTCAATAAATGAACAGAAATCGTGGGGGGCCGTAATATAAAAAAAAAATATCGACTATTTGGCGTTTTTTTTGCGCGTAAACCGTTTTAGGGACCTGTCTGACAATGAGTATTAAGTTTTAGAGTCAAAAAATAAATCCTTCACCACGAAAACTTACAAAACATTATTTTTCAAAAAAGTGGTTTTTACCGTACTTAGGTGGTTTAAATTTGAATTTTCAGCAATTTTCTGATATAGGAGGAAGGTCCGACGGTCCCTTGTACAGTTTCCAAGTTTTTAGAGTCATCTCGTGTACGCTTCCGCCTTAAAAATACGTAAATTAGATTTTTAGGTAAAAAACAGTCAATAAATGAATAGGGGCCGTGGGCGGCCGTAGAATAAAAAAAAAATATCGACAATTTGGTGTTTTTTTGAGCGTAAACCGTTTTAGGGACCCGTCTGACAATGCGTGTAAAGTTTCAGAGTCGAAAAATAAATCCTTCACCACGAAAACTTACAAAACATTATTTTTCAAAAAAGTGGTTTTTACCGTACTTAGGTGGTTTAAATTTGGATTTTCGGCAATTTTCTGATATAGGAGGAAGGTCCGACGGTCCCTTGTACAGTTTCCAGTTTTTAGAGTCATCGCGTGTACGCTTTCCGCCTTAAAATTACGTAAAATTAGATTTTTAGGTGAAAAACGTCAATAAATGAACAGGGGCCGTGGGCGGCCGTAGAATAAAAAAAAATATCGACAATTTGGTGTTTTTTTGCGCGTAAACCGTTTTAGGGACCCGTCTGACAATGCGTGTAAAGTTTCAGAGTCGAAAAATAAATCCTTCACCACGAAAACTTACAAACATTATTTTTCAAAAAAGTGGTTTTTACCGTACTTAGGTGGTTTAAATTTGGATTTTCGGCAATTTTCTGATATAGGAGGAAGGTCCGACGGTCCCTTGTACAGTTTCCAAGTTTTTAGAGTCATCGCGTGTACGCTTCCGCCTTAAAATTACGTAAAATTAGATTTTTAGGTGAAAAACGTCAATAAATGAACAGGGGCCGTGGGCGGCCGTAGAATAAAAAAAAATATCGACAATTTGGTGTTTTTTTGCGCGTAAACCGTTTTAGGGACCCGTCTGACAATGCGTGTAAAGTTTCAGAGTCAAAAATAAATCCTTCACCACGAAAACTTACAAAACATTATTTTTCAAAAAAGTGGTTTTTACCGTACTTAGGTGGTTTAAATTTGGATTTTCTGCAATTTTCTGATATAGGAGGAAGGTCCGACGGTCCCTTGTACAGTTTCCAAGTTTTTAGAGTCATCTCGTGTACGCTTCCGCCTTAAAAATACGTAAAATTAGATTTTTAGGTAAAAAACGTCAATAAATGAATAGGGGCCGTGGGCGGCCGTAGAATAAAAAAAAAATATCGACAATTTGGTGTTTTTTTGAGCGTAAACCGTTTTAGGGACCCGTCTGACAATGCGTGTAAAGTTTCAGAGTCGAAAAATAAATCCTTCACCACGAAAACTTACGAAACATTATTTTTCAAAAAAGTGGTTTTACCGTACTTAGGTGGTTTAAATTTGGATTTTCGGCAATTTTCTGATATAGGAGGAAGGTCCGACGGTCCCTTGTACAGGTTTCAAGTTTTTAGAGTCATCTCGTGTACGCTTCCGCCTTAAAAATACGTAAAATTAGATTTTTAGGTGAAAAAACGTCAATAAATGAACAGGGCCGTGGCGGCCGTAGAATAAAAAAAAATATCGACAATTTGGTGTTTTTTTGCGCGTAAACCGTTTTAGGGACCCGTCTGACAATGCGTGTAAAGTTTCAGAGTCGAAAAATAAATCCTTCACCACGAAAACTTACGAAACATTATTTTTCAAAAAAGTGGTTTTACCGTACTTAGGTGGTTTAAATTTGGATTTTCGGCAATTTTCTGATATAGGAGGAAGGTCCGACGGTCCCTTGTACAGTTTCCAAGTTTTTAGAGTCATCGCGTGTACGCTTCCGCCTTAAAATTACGTAAAATTAGATTTTTAGGTGAAAAACGTCAATAAATGAACAGGGGCCGTGGGCGGCCGTAGAATAAAAAAAAAATATCGACAATTTGGTGTTTTTTTGCGCGTAAACCGTTTTAGGGACCCGTCTGACAATGCGTGTAAAGCTTCAGAGTCGAAAAATAAATCCTTCACCACGAAAACTTACGAAACATTATTTTTCAAAAAAGTGGTTTTTACCGTACTTAGGTGGTTTAAATTTGGATTTTCGGCAATTTTCTGATATAGAGGAAGGTCCGACGGTCCCTTGTACAGTTTCCAAGTTTTTAGAGTCATCTCGTGTACGCTTCCGCCTTAAAATTACGTAAAATTAGATTTTTAGTTGAAAAACGTCAATAAATGAACAGGGGCCGTGGGCGGCCGTAGAATAAAAAAAAATATCGACAATTTGGTGTTTTTTTGCGCGTAAACCGTTTTAGGGACCCGTCTGACAATGCGTGTAAAGTTTCAGAGTCAAAAATAAATCCTTCACCACGAAAACTTACAAAACATTATTTTTCAAAAAAGTGGTTTTTACCGTACTTAGGTGGTTTAAATTTGAATTTTCGGCAATTTTCTGATATAGGAGGAAGGTCCGACGGTCCCTTGTACAGTTTCCAAGTTTTAGAGTCATCGCGTGTACGCTTCCGCCTTAAAAATACGTAAAATTAGATTTTTAGGTGAAAAACGTCAATAAATGAATAAGGGCCGTGGGCGGCCGTAGAATAAAAAAAAAATATCGACAATTTGGTGTTTTTTTGCGCGTAAACCGTTTTAGGGACCCGTCTGACAATGCGTGTAAAGTTTCAGAGTCGAAAAAATAAATCCTTCACCACGAAAACTTACAAAACATTATTTTTCAAAAAAGTGGTTTTTACCGTACTTAGGTGGTTTAAATTTGGATTTTCGGCAATTTTCTGATATAGGAGGAAGGTCCGACGGTCCCTTGTACAGTTTCCAAGTTTTTAGAGTCATCTCGTGTACGCTTCCGCCTTAAAAATACGTAAAATTAGATTTTTAGGTGAAAAACAGTCAATAAATGAATAGGGGCCGTGGGCGGCCGTAGAATAAAAAAAAAATATCGACAATTTGGTGTTTTTTTGCGCGTAAACCGTTTTAGGGACCCGTCTGACAATGCGTGTAAAGTTTCAGAGTCGAAAAATAAATCCTTCACCACGAAAACTTACAAAACATTATTTTTCAAAAAAGTGGTTTTTACCGTACTTAGGTGGTTTAAATTTGGATTTTCGGCAATTTTCTGATATAGGAGGAAGGTCCGGACGGTCCCTTGTACAGTTTCCAGTTTTTAGAGTCATCGCGTGTACGCTTCCGCCTTAAAATTACGTAAAATTAGATTTTTAGGTGAAAAACGTCAATAAATGAACAGGGGCCGTGGGCGGCCGTAGAATAAAAAAAAATATCGACAATTTGGTGTTTTTTTGCGCGTAAACCGTTTTAGGGACCCGTCTGACAATGCGTGTAAAGTTTCAGAGTCGAAAAATAAATCCTTCACCACGAAAACTTACGAAACATTATTTTTCAAAAAAGTGGTTTTACCGTACTTAGGTGGTTTAAATTTGGATTTTCGGCAATTTCTGATATAGGAGGAAGGTCCGACGGTCCCTTGTACAGTTTCCAAGTTTTTAGAGTCATCTCGTGTACGCTTCCGCCTTAAAATTACGTAAAATTAGATTTTTAGGTGAAAAACGTCAATAAATGAACAGGGGCCGTGGGCGGCCGTAGAATAAAAAAAAATATCGACAATTTGGTGTTTTTTTGCGCGTAAACCGTTTTAGGGACCCGTCTGACAATGCGTGTAAAGTTTCAGAGTCAAAAAATAAATCCTTCACCACGAAAACTTACAAAACATTATTTTTCAAAAAAGTGGTTTTTACCGTACTTAGGTGGTTTAAATTTGGATTTTCTGCAATTTTCTGATATAGGAGGAAGGTCCGACGGTCCCTTGTACAGTTTCCAAGTTTTAGAGTCATCTCGTGTACGCTTCCGCCTTAAAAATACGTAAAATTAGATTTTTAGGTGAAAAACAGTCAATAAATGAATAGGGGCCGTGGGCGGCCGTAGAATAAAAAAAAATATCGACAATTTGGTGTTTTTTTGAGCGTAAACCGTTTTAGGGACCCGTCTGACAATGCGTGTAAAGTTTCAGAGTCGAAAATAAATCCTTCACCACGAAAACTTACGAAACATTATTTTTCAAAAAAGTGGTTTTACCGTACTTAGGTGGTGTAAATTTGGATTTTCGGCAATTTTCTGATATAAGAGGAAGGTCCGACGGTCCCTTGTACAGGTTTCAAGTTTTTAGAGTCATCGCGTGTACGCTTCCGCCTTAAAAATACGTAAAATTAGATTTTTAGGTGAAAAACGTCAATAAATGAACAGGGGCCGTGGGCGGCCGTAGAATAAAAAAAAAATATCGACAATTTGGTGTTTTTTTGCGCGTAAACCGTTTTAGGGACCCGTCTGACAATGCGTGTAAAGCTTCAGAGTCGAAAAATAAATCCTTCACCACGAAAACTTACGAAACATTATTTTTCAAAAAAGTGGTTTTACCGTACTTAGGTGGTTTAAATTTGGATTTTCGGCAATTTTCTGATATAAGAGGAAGGTCCGACGGTCCCTTGTACAGTTTCCAAGTTTTTAGAGTCATCTCGTGTACGCTTCCGCCTTAAAATTACGTAAAATTAGATTCTTATTTGAAAAACGTCAATAAATGAACAGGGGCCGTGGGCGGCCGTAGAATAAAAAAAAATATCGACAATTTGGAGTTTTTTTGCGCGTAAACCGTTTTAGGGACCCGTCTGACAATGCGTGTAATGTTTCAGAGTCGAAAAATAAATCCTTCACAACGAAAACTTACAAAACATTATTTTTCAAAAAAGTGGTTTTTACCGTACTTAGGTGGTTTAAATTTGAATTTTCGGCAATTTTCTGATATAGGAGGAAGGTCCGACGGTCCTGTGTACAGGTTTCCAGTTTTTAGAGTCATCGCGTGTACGCTTCCGCCTTAAAAATACGTAAAATTAGATTTTTTGGTGAAAAACGTCAATAAATGAACAGGGGCCGTGGGCGGCCGTAGAATAAAAAAAAAATATCGACAATTTGGTGTTTTTTTGCGCGTAAACCGTTTTAGGGACCCGTCTGACAATGCGTGTAAAGTTTCAGAGTCGAAAAATAAATCCTTCACCACGAAAACTTAAAAAACATTATTTATCAAAAAAGTGGTTTTTACCGTACTTAGGTGGTTTAAATTTGGATTTTCGGCAATTTTCTGATATAGGAGGAAGGTCCGACGGTCCCTTGTACAATTTCCAAGTTTTTAGAGTCATCTCGTGTACGCTTCCGCCTTAAAATTACGTAAAATTAGATTTTTAGGTGAAAAACGTCAATAAATGAACAGGGGCCGTGGGCGGCCGTAGAATAAAAAAAAATATCGACAATTTGGTGTTTTTTTGCGCGTAAAACCGTTTTAGGGACCCGTCTGACAATGCGTGTAAAGTTTCAGAGTCGAAAAATAAATCCTTCACCACGAAAACTTACAAAACATTATTTTTCAAAAAAGTGGTTTTTACCGTACTTAGGTGGTTTAAATTTGAATTTTCGGCAATTTTCTGATATAGGAGGAAGGTCCGACGGTCCCTTGTACAGTTTCCAAGTTTTTAGAGTCATCGCGTGTACGCTTCCGCCTTAAAAATACGTAAAATAGATTTTTAGGTAAAAAACGTCAATAAATGAATAGGGCCGTGGGCGGCCGTAGAATAAAAAAAAATATCGACAATTTGGTGTTTTTTTGCGCGTAAACCGTTTTAGGGACCCGTCTGACAATGCGTGTAAAGTTTCAGAGTCGAAAAATAAATCCTTCACCACGAAAACTTACAAAACATTATTTTTCAAAAAGTGGTTTTTACCGTACTTAGGTGGTTTAAATTTGGATTTTCGGCAATTTTCTGTATATAGGAGGAAGGTCCGACGGTCCTTGTACAGTTTCCAAGTTTTTAGAGTCATCGCGTGTACGCTTCCGCCTTAAAAATACGTAAAATTAGATTTTTAGGTGAAAAACGTCAATAAATGAACAGGGGCCGTGGGCGGCCGTAGAATAAAAAAAAAATATCGACAATTTGGTGTTTTTTTGCGCGTAAACCGTTTTAGGGACCCGTCTGACAATGCGTGTAAGTTTCAGAGTCAAAAAATAAATCCTTCACCACGAAAACTTACAAAACATTATTTTTCAAAAAAGTGGTTTTTACCGTACTTAGGTGGTTTAAATTTGAATTTTCGGCAATTTTCTGATATAGGAGGAAGGTCCGACGGTCCCTTGTACAGTTTCCAAGTTTTTAGAGTCATCTCGTGTACGCTTCCGCCTTAAAAATACGTAAAATTAGATTTTTAGGTAAAAAACCGTCAATAAATGAATAGGGGCCGTGGGCGGCCGTAGAATAAAAAAAAAATATCGACAATTTGGTGTTTTTTTGAGCGTAAACCGTTTTAGGGACCCGTCTGACAATGCGTGTAAAGTTTCAGAGTCGAAAAATAAATCCTTCACCACGAAAACTTACAAAACATTATTTTTCAAAAAAGTGGTTTTTACCGTACTTAGGTGGTTTAAATTTGGATTTTCGGCAATTTTCTGATATAGGAGGAAGGTTCGGCGGTCCCTTGTACAGTTTCCAGTTTTTAGAGTCATCGCGTGTACGCTTCCGCCTTAAAATTACGTAAAATTAGATTTTTAGGTGAAAAACGTCAATAAATGAACAGGGGCCGTGGGCGGCCGTAGAATAAAAAAAAATATCGACAATTTGGTGTTTTTTTGCGCGTAAACCGTTTTAGGGACCCGTCTGACAATGCGTGTAAAGTTTCAGAGTCGAAAAATAAATCCTTCACCACGAAAACTTACGAAACATTATTTTTCAAAAAAGTGGTTTTACCGTACTTAGGTGGTTTAAATTTGGATTTTCGGCAATTTTCTGATATAAGAGGAAGGTCCGACGGTCCCTTGTACAGTTTCCAAGTTTTTAGAGTCATCTCGTGTACGCTTCCGCCTTAAAATTACGTAAAATTAGATGTTTAGGTGAAAAACGTCAATAAATGAACAGGGGCCGTGGGCGGCCGTAGAATAAAAAAAAAATATCGACAATTTGGTGTTTTTTTGCGCGTAAACCGTTTTAGGGACCCGTCTGACAATGCGTGTAAAGTTTCAGAGTCAAAAAATAAATCCTTCACCACGAAAACTTACAAAACATTATTTTTCAAAAAAGTGGTTTTTACCGTACTTAGGTGGTTTAAATTTGGATTTTCTGCAATTTTCTGATATAGGAGGAAGGTCCGACGGTCCCTTGTACAGTTTCCAAGTTTTTAGAGTCATCTCGTGTACGCTTCGCCTTAAAAATACGTAAAATTAGATTTTTAGGTAAAAAACATCAATAAATGAATAGGGGCCGTGGGCGGCCGTAGAATAAAAAAAAAATATCAACAATTTGGTGTTTTTTTGAGCGTAAACCGTTTTAGGGACCCGTCTGACAATGCGTGTAAAGTTTCAGAGTCGAAAAATAAATCCTTCACCACGAAAACTTACGAAACATTATTTTTCAAAAAAGTGGTTTTACCGTACTTAGGTGGTTTAAATTTGGATTTTCGGCAATTTTCTGATATAGAGGAAGGTCCGACGGTCCCTTGTACAGGTTTCAAGTTTTTAGAGTCATCGCGTGTACGCTTCCGTCTTAAAAATATGTAAAATTAGATTTTTAGGTGAAAAACGTCAAAAAAAGAACAAGGGCCGTGGGAGGCCGTAGAATAAAAAAAAAATATCGACAATTTGGTGTTTTTTTGTGCGTACACCGTTTTAGGGACCCGTCTGACAATGCGTGTAAAGTTTCAGAGTCGAAAAATAAATCCTTCACCACGAAAACTTACAAAACATTATTTTTCAAAAAAGTGGTTTTTACCGTACTTAGGTGGTTTAAATCCAAATTTTCGGCAATTTTCTGTTATAGGAGTAAGGTCCGACGGTCTGTTGTACAGGTTTTCCGTTTTTAGAGTCATCGCGTGTACGCTTCCGCCTTAAAAATACGTAAAATTAGATTTTTTGGTGAAAAACGTCAATAAATGAACAGAAATCGTGGGGGGCCGTAATATAAAAAAAATATCGACTATTTGGCGTTTTTTTTCGCGTAAACCGTTTAGGGACCTGTCTGACAATGATATTAAGTTTTTAGAGTCAAAAATAATCCTTCACCACGAAAACTTACAAAACTTATTTTCAAAAAGTGGTTTTTTAACCGTACTTAGGTGGTTTAAATTTGGATTTTCGGCAATTTTCTGATATAGGAGGAAGGTCCGACGGTCCCTTGTACAGTTTCCAAGTTTTTAGAGTCATCGCGTGTACGCTTCCGCCTTAAAAATACGTAAAATTAGATTTTTAGGTGAAAAAAACGTCAAAAAATGAACAAGGGCCGTGGGCGGCCGTAGAATAAAAAAAAATATCGACAATTTGGTGTTTTTTTGCGCGTAAACCGTTTTAGGGACCCGTCTGACAATGCGTGTAAAGTTTCAGAGTCGAAAAATAAATCCTTCACCACGAAAACTTACAAAACATTATTTTTCAAAAAAGTGGTTTTTACCGTACTTAGGTGGTTTAAATTTGGATTTTCGGCAATTTTCTGATATAGGAGGAAGGTCCGACGGTCCCTTGTACAGTTTCCAAGTTTTTAGAGTCATCGCGTGTACGCTTCCGCCTTAAAAATACGTAAAATTAGATTTTAGGTAAAAAACGTCAATAAATGAACAGGGCCGTGGGCGGCCGTAGAATAAAAAAAAATATCGACAATTTGTTTTTTTTGCGCGTAAACCGTTTTAGGGACCCGTCTGACAATGCGTGTAAAGTTTCAGAGTCGAAAAATAAATCCTTCACCACGAAAACTTACAAAACATTATTTTTCAAAAAAGTGGTTTTTACCGTACTTAGGTGGTTTAAATTTGGATTTTCGGCAATTTTCTGATATAGGAGGAAGGTCCGACGGTCCCTTGTACAGGTTTCAAGTTTTTAGAGTCATCGCGTGTACGCTTCCGCCTTAAAAATACGTAAAATTAGATTTTTAGGTGAAAAACGTCAATAAATGAACAAGGGCCGTGGGCGGCCGTAGAATAAAAAAAAAATATCGACAATTTGGTGTTTTTTTGCGCGTAAACCGTTTTAGGGACCCGTCTGACAATGCGTGTAAAGTTTAGAGTCGAAAAATAAATCCTTCACCACGAAAACTTACAAAACATTATTTTTCAAAAAAGTGGTTTTTACCGTACTTAGGTGGTTTAAATTTGGATTTTCGGCAATTTTCTGATATAGGAGGAAGGTCCGACGGTCCCTTGTACAGTTTCCAAGTTTTTAGAGTCATCGCGTGTACGCTTCCGCCTTAAAAATACGTAAAATTAGATTTTTAGGTAAAAAACGTCAATAAATGAACAAGGGCCGTGGGCGGCCGTAGAATAAAAAAAAAATATCGACAATTTGGTGTTTTTTTGCGCGTAAACCGTTTTAGGGACCCGTCTGACAATGCGTGTAAAGTTTCAGAGTCAAAAAATAAATCCTTCACCACGAAAACTTACAAAACATTATTTTCAAAAAAGTGGTTTTTACCGTACTTAGGTGGTTTAAATTTGGATTTTCGGCAATTTTCTGATATAGGAGGAAGGTCCGACGGTCCCTTGTACAGTTTCCGTTTTTAGAGTCATCGCGTGTACGCTTCCGCCTTAAAAATACGTAAAATTAGATTTTTTTTGTGAAAAACGTCAATAAATGAACAGGGGCCGTGGGGGGCCGTATATAAAAAAAAAATATCGACAATTTGGTGTTTTTTTGCGCGTAAACCGTTTTAGGGACCCGTCTGACAATGCGTATTAAGTTTCAGAGTCGAAAAATAAATCCTTCACCACGAAAACTTACAAAACATTATTTTTCAAAAAAGTGGTTTTTACCGTACTTAGGTGGTTTAAATTTGGATTTTCGGCAATTTTCTGATATAGGAGGAAGGTCCGACGGTCCCTTGTACAGTTTCAAGTTTTTAGAGTCATCGCGTGTACGCTTCCGCCTTAAAAATACGTAAAATTAGATTTTTAGGTGAAAAACGTCAATAAATGAACAGGGCCGTGGGCGGCCGTAGAATAAAAAAAAATATCGACAATTTGGTGTTTTTTTGCGCGTAAACCGTTTTAGGGACCCGTCTGACAATGCGTGTAAAGTTTCAGAGTCGAAAAATAAATCCTTCACCACGAAAACTTACAAAACATTATTTTTCAAAAAAGTGGTTTTACCGTACTTAGGTGGTTTAAATTTGGATTTTCGGCAATTTTCTGATATAGGAGGAAGGTCCGACGGTCCTTGTACAGGTTTCAAGTTTTTAGAGTCATCGCGTGTACGCTTCCGCCTTAAAAATACGTAAAATTAGATTTTTAGGTGAAAAACGTCAATAAATGAACAGGGGCCGTGGGGGGCCGTAGATATAAAAAAAAATATCGACAATTTGGTTTTTTTTTGCGCGTAAACCGTTTTAGGGACCCGTCTGACAATGCGTGTAAAGTTTCAGAGTCGAAAAATAAATCCTTCACCACGAAAACTTACAAAACATTATTTTTCAAAAAAGTGGTTTTACCGTACTTAGGTGGTTTAAAT
Source organism: Rhopalosiphum maidis (assembly GCF_003676215.2). Taxonomy (NCBI): domain Eukaryota; kingdom Metazoa; phylum Arthropoda; class Insecta; order Hemiptera; family Aphididae; genus Rhopalosiphum; species Rhopalosiphum maidis. The sequence continues at coordinate 894,787 of NC_040877.1, read as the reverse complement.
TTGGATTTTCGGCAATTTTCTGATATAGGAGGAAGGTCCGACGGTCCCTTGTACAGTTTCAAGTTTTTAGAGTCATCGCGTGTACGCTTCCGCCTTAAAAATACGTAAAATTAGATTTTAGGTGAAAAACGTCAATAAATGAACAAGGGCCGTGGGCGGCCGTAGAATAAAAAAAAAAATATCGACAATTTGGGTTTTTTTGCGCGTAAACCGTTTTAGGGACCCGTCTGACAATGCGTGTAAAGTTTCAGAGTCGAAAAATAAATCCTTCACCACGAAAACTTACAAAACATTATTTTTCAAAAAAGTGGTTTTTACCGTACTTAGGTGGTTTAAATTTGGATTTTCGGCAATTTTCTGATATAGGAGGAAGGTCCGACGGTCCCTTGTACAGTTTCCGTTTTTAGAGTCATCGCGTGTACGCTTCCGCCTTAAAAATACGTAAAATTAGATTTTTGGTGAAAAACGTCAATAAATGAACAGGGGCCGTGGGCGGCCGTAGAATAAAAAAAAAATATCGACAATTTGGTGTTTTTTGCGCGTAAACCGTTTTAGGGACCCGTCTGACAATGCGTGTAAAGTTTCAGAGTCGAAAAATAAATCCTTCACCACGAAAACTTACAAAACATTATTTTCAAAAAAGTGGTTTTTACCGTACTTAGGTGGTTTAAATTTGGATTTTCGGCAATTTTCTGATATAGGAGGAAGGTCCGACGGTCCCTTGTACAGTTTTCCGTTTTAGAGTCATCGGTGTACGCTTCCGCCTTAAAAATACGTAAAATTAGATTTTTGGTGAAAAAAACGTCAATAAATGAACAGGGCCGTGGGGCGGCCGTATAATAAAAAAAAAATATCGACAATTTGGTGTTTTTTTGCGCGTAAACCGTTTTAGGGACCGTCTGACAATGCGTTTAAGTTTCAGAGTCAAAAAATAAATCCTTCACCACGAAAACTTACAAAACATTATTTTCAAAAAAGTGGTTTTTACCGTACTTAGGTGGTTTAAATTGAATTTTCGGCAATTTTCTGATATAGGAGGAAGGTCCGACGGTCCCTTGTACAGTTCCAAGTTTTTAGAGTCATCGCGTGTACGCTTCCGCCTTAAAAATACGTAAAATTAGATTTTTAGGTAAAAAACGTCAATAAATGAACAGGGGCGTGGGCGGCCGTAGAATAAAAAAAAAAAATATCGACAATTTGGTGTTTTTTTGGCGGTAAACCGTTTTAGGGACCCGTCTGACAATGCGTGTAAAGTTTCAGAGTCGAAAAATAAATCCTTCACCCACGAAAACTTACAAACATTATTTTCAAAAAAGTGGTTTTTTACCGTACTTAGGTGGTTTAAATTTGGATTTTCGGCAAATTTCTGATATAGGAGGAAGGTCCGACGGTCCCTTGTACAGTTTCCAAGTTTTAGAGTCATCGCGTGTACGCTTCCGCCTTAAAAATACGTAAATTAGATTTTTAGGTGAAAAAACGTCAATAAATGAACAGGGGCCGTGGGCGGCCGTAGAATAAAAAAAAAATATCGACAATTGGTGTTTTTTGCGCGTAAACCGTTTTAGGGACCCGTCTGACAATGCGTGTAAAGTTTCAGAGTCGAAAAATAAATCCTTCACCACGAAAACTTACAAAACATTATTTTTCAAAAAGTGGTTTTACCGTACTTAGGTGGTTTAAATTTGGATTTTCGGCAATTTTCTGATATAGGAGGAAGGTCCGACGGTCCCTTGTACAGTTTCCAAGTTTTTAGAGTCATCGCGTGTACGCTTCCGCCTTAAAAATACGTAAAATTAGATTTTTAGGTGAAAAAACGTCAAAAAATGAACAAGGGCCGTGGGCGGCCGTAGAATAAAAAAAAAATATCGACAATTTGGTGTTTTTTTGCGCGTAAACCGTTTTAGGGACCCGTCTGACAATGCGGTGTAAAGTTTCAGAGTCAAAAAATAAATCCTTCACCACGAAAACTTACAAAACATTATTTTTCAAAAAAGTGGTTTTTTTACCGTACTTAGGTGGTTTAAATTTGGATTTTCGGCAATTTCTGATATAGGAGGAAGGTCCGACGGTCCCTTGTACAGGTTTCCAGTTTTTAGAGTCATCGCGTGTACGCTTCCGCCTTAAAAATACGTAAAATTAGATTTTGGTGAAAAAAACGTCAATAAATGAACAGAAATCGTGGGGCGGCCGTAATATAAAAAAAAAATATCGACAATTGGTGTTTTTTTGCGCGTAAACCGTTTTAGGGACCCGTCTGACAATGCGTATTAAGTTTTAGAGTCAAAAAATAAATCCTTCACCACGAAAACTTACAAAACATTATTTTTCAAAAAAGTGGTTTTTACCGTACTTAGGTGGTTTAAATTGGATTTTCGGCAATTTTCTGATATAGGAGGAAGGTCCGACGGTCCCTTGTACAGTTCCAAGTTTTTAGAGTCATCGCGTGTACGCTTCCGCCTTAAAAATACGTAAAATTAGATTTTAGGTGAAAAACGTCAATAAATGAACAGGGGCCGTGGGCGGCCGTAGAATAAAAAAAAAAATATCGACAATTTGGTTGTTTTTTGCGCGTAGTAAACCGTTTTAGGGACCCGTGACAATGCGTGTAAAGTTTCAGAGTCGAAAAATAAATCCTTCACCACGAAAACTTACAAAACATTATTTTTCAAAAAAAAGTGGTTTTACCGTACTTAGGTGGTTTAAATTTGGATTTTCGGCAATTTCTGATATAGGAGGAAGGTCCGACGGTCCCTTGTACAGTTTCCAAGTTTTAGAGTCATCGCGTGTACGCTTCCGCCTAAAAAATACGTAAAATTAGATTTTTATTTGAAAAAACGTCAATAAATGAACAGGGGCCGTGGGCGGCCGTAGAATAAAAAAAAAATATCGACAATTTGGTGTTTTTTTGCGCGTAAACCGTTTAGGGACCCGTCTGACAATGCGTGTAAAGTTTCAGAGTCGAAAAAATAAATCCTTCACCACGAAAACTTACAAACATTATTTTTCAAAAAAGTGGTTTTTACCGTACTTAGGTGGTTTAAATGGATTTTCGGCAATTTCTGATATAGGAGGAAGGTCCGACGGTCCCTTGTACAGTTTCCGTTTTTAGAGTCATCGCGTGTACGCTTCCGCCTTAAAAATACGTAAAATTAGATTTTTGGTGAAAAACGTCAATAAATGAACAGAAATCGTGGGGGGCCGTAATATAAAAAAAAAATATCGACTATTTGGTGTTTTTTTGCGCGTAAACCGTTTTAGGGACCCGTCTGACAATGCGTATTAAGTTTCAGAGTCAAAAAATAAATCCTTCACCACGAAAACTTACAAAACATTATTTTTCAAAAAAGTGGTTTTTACCGTACTTAGGTGGTTTTAAATTGGATTTTCGGCAATTTTCTGATATAGGAGGAAGGTCCGACGGTCCCTTGTACAGTTTCCAAGTTTTTAGAGTCATCGCGTGTACGCTTCCGCCTTAAAAATACGTAAAATTAGATTTTTAGGTGAAAAAACGTCAATAAATGAACAGGGGCCGTGGGCGGCCGTAGAATAAAAAAAAAATATCGACAATTTGGTGTTTTTTGCGCGTAAACCGTTTTAGGGACCCGTCTGACAATGCGTGTAAAGTTTCAGAGTCGAAAAATAAATCCTTCACCACGAAAACTTACAAAACATTATTTTTCAAAAAAGTGGTTTTTACCGTACTTAGGTGGTTTAAATTTGGATTTTTCGGCAATTTTCTGATTAGGAGGAAGGTCCGACGGTCCCTTGTACAGTTTCAAGTTTTTAGAGTCATCGCGTGTACGCTTCCGCCTTAAAAATACGTAAAATTAGATTTTTAGGTGAAAACGTCAAAAAAATGAACAAGGGCGTGGGGGGCGGCCGTAGATATAAAAAAAAAATATCGACAATTTGTGTTTTTTGCGCGTGTAAACCGTTTTAGGGACCCGTCTGACAATGCGTGTAAAGTTTCAGAGTCGAAAAATAAATCCTTCACCACGAAAACTTACAAAACATTATTTTTCAAAAAAGTGGTTTTTACCGTACTTAGGTGGTTTAAATTTGGATTTTCGGCAATTTTCTGATATAGGAGGAAGGTCCGACGGTCTGTTGTACAGGTTTTCCGTTTTTAGAGTCATCGCGTGTACGCTTCCGCCTTAAAAATACGTAAAATTAGATTTTTTGGTGAAAAA